>NW_024386286.1:0-70090 GCF_016835505.1 Polypterus senegalus | reverse complement strand
TTGGGAGGTGGTACTGCACGTCCCACCAGCGGGAAAACCCAGGTTTAATAAAAACCCCTTATACCGGGGAAAGTTATTACCGAAAAGGGGATCCCAAACAAATTCTTACCGGGTTTATCCTTCCCCGTGTTTGAGAAAGAATCAACTTTAGGCCTAAGCGGAATTTTAATTTTCCGTTATCGTGGGTTTTCCGAAGGGTCTCCAAAATTTTGAATTTTCCCATTACACCACATCTGTCTCCATTTTCTAATTAGAGTAATAGCCCGTGGAAAGTATGAACAGCCATGGATTCACCAACATAAAGTCTTTATCCGTTTATCTAGGTTTTCCAGGTGTGCAGATACTAAATTCGACAATCCAACTTCCCGGGGGCCCTGTAGTTCATTGGGGTGGCTAATTTGACTAAATTGATGGTATTATCAGAAAAACATCCTGGTAAGAACTCCCAGCAACGAAAGCTTTTTCTCCATTGAAGCCCGGGAATGAAAATATTTTGATTCCATATTTAACGCCTTGCTGAGTTTCAGGATCCAACTGTTAAACTTTTCGGCCTTTTCAATCCTGAATTTATATTTTATATTTCATTTGATTTTAGTTAGCCATAAGTTTTAAAGACTTTCCAAGAATTGGAACTATTCACATCGGCAGGAGTCTTTTTATACCTCGTGATAGCTGAGATTATAAGATTTCACCAAGCCCCTGTCCCGCAGATAGGAGTGGGTATTCCGACCCAAAATAACCCCACATATTGGCTTCAGAGTTCATTGAACCTCCACCACCGATGCCTTTAATTCACTAGCTGTGGTGAATGTTTTATTCCGTTTTGTTGATCACGCTTTGAAATTTCCATTGAGAAACTTTACCGCTATCCGCTGAAGTTTGACGGGTACCCCTTCCTCCAAAATTCCCAAAAAGCCTGGCTACTTTTGCCCCCTTGTTTTCAGAACCCTGACCCATTAGAGAAGAATATCTATACAAGTCAGTAGATATTTTAACCCGGTTTCCTTGCATTTTGTCATATCCGCGATCAACCTGCCATTGCCTGTCAATATTGGAAACATACACCTTATTCCATAAAATGGATTCGGGGCCAGTTTATGTATCATGTGGGTGTATTGCCCGGATAACCAATCAGACACTTCTGGGACCCAATATGCTGACCCGTTTAAAGTAGAGAGCTCTTTTCAGGGAATTTACCACCCAAGGACCCGGATTCTCAGAGTTATAAAAAGTTTTTCCAAGACCCGCCCCCGTGATAAAACAGACACTGACACCAGTTAAAAAATTAGAAAACCTTTATTTAGGATTTCTGAATTTTTCAGAGTTGTGGTTTTAGGCTCAGAAAGACCCATCAGCTCTATCATATCATCAAATTCCAGGTCATATTTAGTCCAGATCCATATGGCCCCTCATGAATAATATTACGCTTTCAAAACTCAATTTGCCACACGGGGGATTACAAGTAGAGTATTCATCCATTTCATAAATGACTGCATTACATAAAGAGTGTCCAAATTCATCCACAGTCTTTTCAATCACTACATATTTTGGGAATCAGCAGAATATTAAATACTGAAACTTACAGCTAGTTGTTTCAGCCAATATTTACAGAAAATCTTCAGAATCTTCTTGAAAAACCTTGACGGTAGGTGATTTCAGGTTCAAGAGGCAGGTATGCCTTACCTGGGCAGGGTGATTTATACCACAGCCTTGAATTCTTTTTCTGGTCGAGAGAATAATGTCCAGCAAGACGCATCAGACCTTAACAAGCGCAGGCCTTTTTCCAGGTTTCAGGCAGTACACCATTGGGGCAATCCATATTTGTCTCAGAAAGTCCGATCATCGTTCCTGCGGAACTTGTTTGTGCACACAAGGCTGCCTTGAGCAGATGAGAGGTTTCCGCTCTGATCGCTCAAAGGAGATGCGTGTCCGCGATCACCATTGGTGTAACGGGTGAGGCCCACTGACCAAGGAGACTGAATCCAGTGTCTGTCTCCAAGGTCTCTTGACCAGAGAGTCAAAGTAAGTAAAATAACGCGGGTCAGATTTGGTGGTCCTGAATGCAATCCATCCGGACAGAGTTATAGAACTGTAAGATTCAGGCCCTGAAGCGCAGTCTTGGAGTCTTAGGCGGAAACCTGAGGTTTTACTGACCTCCGCTATTTCAGAGTCCGTTGATGATATGCAGGGAGTTTTTTAAAAGCTTCAATTAATTCTGAAATACTTTTTGAATACTTGCCGATGAGGACAGCCTTATCGCCCTCCCCTGATTCTACCCGAAAGCCTGACCCGATCCTCGTAAACGCTCCAGCTTAAAGAAACTCGGAACCAAACATTTTAACCCTTTTCAAACGACCCCAGAATAGACCCTGTGGAACTGACGCCACGGCATTGGTCATAGATTCCATTTTTTCTTCACAGAGTGTTTAGAACTGAGGAAAATGCATCACTTTATACAGTAGTTTCAGAAGTGGCCCAGGAAGGGGAGGGCCAGACATCATGTGCTGCCCGCCCGGGAGGCCTAGGCGGGCCCTTCAGTCCGGAACATGCCTGAACTTGTCCGGGGTACGCGCAACATGCCAAAACCCTGACTAGAAGAGGGGCTGGAAGGGTTGGGGGGGTGATGGGTTCAAGGGGGCGGGCCTGGGCAGACCTTGGGCATGTCTGACTTGCCCTAGTGAGATGGGACAGAACAGCTGGCCAAGCAGGGGCGGAGGTTCAAGGGTGGGGGAAATCCATCAAAATGCCCTTTTGACAGTTTCCTGGGAAACAGGTCCAACAGGTGGTTGGGGGAGGACTCGGTCATCAAACAACAGGTGGTTGGGGAGGGACTTCCGTCATCAATCAACAGGGGGGGCAAAAGGGTCATCAAAGGTCATAGTCAAATTTTGATTGACAGTTTGACAGAAGCCCGACATATTACTACTTTGGACACTATACATTTTATATTTGATTTAAAAACCACTAGAAGAACAGCACTTGTCCCTTTAGGCTTCATCAGAGACAGTTCTACAACTACATCAATTTCAGAACCCTATTAATTAAACTGTACTTTTTGTAATTTACTAAGGGAATTGTGAAAGGCATACTAATTTAAAAATGTAATATTACTATCTACTGGCATTAATTGGAACTTTCATTAAGTCTGAAGTGTATGATGAAGTTGGGGTTTTTATTGTTGAAACTGAAAGGGTTGTGTGTTTACAAGGGGTTTAAGAAGTCCAAGTGTGGTGTGTTTAAAGGTCAATAATGGAAAAGGGAAAACCGTTATTAAAAATCATGTGTGAACTGAGTTCTCAAAGCTCCAACGAAAACGAACTAAAAGAGTTCAAACCACATCACCCAAAGGCAGAAGCCTGTGATCATTTCCTTGTGTTTTTAAATATATTAAACGGAACTTTGAATGTGTTCTCCTGGCGTGGATTGACCCCGATATCTTAGAAGACTCCTCAGATTCACCCAGCACACTAAACGATCATGATCTTAAGCTTGGATGGAAAATAACTTTCAATTTGCACTTAACAAAGTGTTACTGGTCGGCCTAACTCCCAAGTTTCAAGACATCCAATTCTGTTCGTTGATAGTCCACATGTCAAACCTGCCTTTGCCGAAATCTTGTGTTTGTTTAATTCTCACAACTTTGAGTACACATTGGGGCCTTCCAAAATTTCATTCTTTCATCTCCATCAATTGCCTGCCTCCATTTGTCCATGGGGCTAGCCCCGGTTTATTTTTTCAAAAGCGGTATCACCACACTCTCATTGCCCTGCACACACAAAGCTACAGTGCATGCAGAACTCAAGCGCGTCATCAAGGATTAAATTCAAGATTTTCTTCACTTGAAAGCCCCAATAACCTGTCTCCCCACTAGCCCACACTCCTTGTTGCTCTCAGGTCCCGAGAGAAACCATGTCCCACACATCAGACCTCCACCCTGGGAGGGCAGGAGCTTAGTGTTTGGTCCTCAACTTGGACTTTTCTTCAGTCTCTGAGATTGCCTTTTCCAACTTTAAATAATAAACTTTCTCTTCTTTGTCTTTTGGATTTTTACTGTATAAAGTGACCTGCGGGAAAGGCTTTCATAAATGCAAATTATTATTTTATTAAAGAGGCGCATACCGCACGTGCCTTCTTGCCTTACCTGCTTTGGGTATAAAATAATAATAACGGGGAGGATGCGTGGGGGAAGTAAAGACACTCACACTGACAGAGTGCAGTGGACTTGTAGACTAGAAAATTTGTGTTACCGTTAACGGGTTGTCAGGATTTAAACCCCAGGTTATTCACAGGACCACTTCTGATAACCTGACATTTACATGGCATTTTAGAGACCAGGATCTGTGAATAACTGTTATTGAGGTGCATGGCACACACCAGGGCTATAGAAGAATCTTGTATACTGAACATTTGTGAAAGTTTGATAAAGGCCTCCATTTGTTAATTAATATCGTGGCCGTGGTTCATCCAGAATTAGAAAGGGAAATGAGTTTAGGAATTTATTGGGTAAAATGAATTTATTACTCATTCTAGCTGTGTGTGGTCTTCAAGACAAAAGAAACCCATGACTCCCCAGCAGTTTTATTGTTATGAAGTTACAGGGGAGCAGCTGACTGGCCGGCAGTCGTGGTACTTCGGGAGATGGACGGAAGTCGAGGGGTTTGTGGACAAATTGAGCGGACAGGCGGGAACCGGTCTCAGGTAAAATAATGGTAACTCATTTGTGAATATATAAATGCTGTAGCACAAAGCTGATTTGCTGCTTGGGTGAGGGAAGGGGGTGCAAGTGCTGAAAACATTAAAAGGGGCAGGAATGCGCCATCTTCCGGAAATTCACACTTGTATTAGCTTCAACCCCTTTCACACCAACTCCATGGCTGTGGTTCATTGTGAGAGAGGACTGCCCATATAACACAAAAGAGGTTTTTTGTTTAATGTTTTCAATACTGTTAGGTACCAAGACCTTCATGATGGTTTTTTTGTCTAAATAACACTTGTAAAGTCCCGTAAATTGGATCTGAGCAGCACTGTTAGACAGCATGGGAGTGTAAAGACCACCACGGGACATCCTCAGCCTTTTTAACCACTGATTTAATCTGCTGCTCGCTTTTTGTTCAAAGAATGTTAAACTGTAATAAAAACAAACAACAAAAAAAACAGCAGTTACGGGAAAGGGAAAACTGCAGAGAGCCAGCAGCTGACCACTGGAGCTCAGAGCACTAGGCCCCAAGAGGCTCTGGAAAACAAATATAATGAAGAATCTGTGATTTGATGAACCTTAGTGAATTAGGAACTGAAATGAAGAAAAAAAATGTAATATTCGAGAACAGATTGCAAAATTTGGTTATGAACGCGAACTTAAACTTTAACAAAGAATTACATTGGGATGAGAACACTTATTCCTAATTAGCTTAAATTATTTTTATAAAATTTTTAATAAGTTTTATTTATTGTTTAACACTAAAATTTACCGGGAGCTCATAAAAACTCTAAATTGCTAAACCTTTTAAATTGTTCTAAAATCGTCACAGCCTCCACTAGCGCTTTTTGTCATCTAAATGCTTGATAAATCAGGCTGCAAGCAGCTGATTTTCATCCCCGGCTTAGAACGCACAAACTCTCCCAGCTCATGCCTTGATTGATTTTCGGGGAGTGAAGTGGTTTTAGAGTGAAAAAGTTGTTGAAACACACCATTAATGTCTGTTCCGTTTCTACAGTAATCTGTATAAACACATTGTTAAAACAGAAACGTTTTATATTATACTAGAATACAAATGTGGTATAAACATGTAATGTAGAAGCCTAAAACCAAATATCAAAGAAAACTTTCAACAGAAGGTACAAATGTAACCAACAAGGATTTTATTTAAAAATATAACTGAGAAACAAAAATGTTTTTAAAATGACATTGAACCTGTTTATTATGACTACCCTGATAATAAAATTTCAGCTGCTGACTAAATCGGTTTAGTTCGATCCTGCACCACTCTGTTTTGAGAAGTAAAACTGCTCTTAGTCTTACTATTTTAGAATAAAAACATACATTTGATTTCAGTTTGTAACAGCTGTAATTTATGAAATTGTAAAGTTAGCTTTGTTTTGATTTTTTATCAGCACTTTTGATGACAAAAAGATGCTGTGGAGAGCTGTGAACGATTTAGAGTTATTTAAGGTGGGGCTGATTTACAGTTTTTTCAGAGGTCTGGTAATTCTAGTTTAAAGCAACTTTGACTGATTTTGAATCATTTTTTATAATCCTGCTGTTATTCCATTCATGGGTTGGCTTGCGGGAAATATTTTGTCCCAAACTGAACAAAAATACTATGCAGCCATTTTTTTTGTATTTCATTAAACAGTAAAGTTATCTTTAGCATTTTTTAAAAGAATTAAAGTGAATTCTTGTAAACTCCACACTTTCAGAGGATGTTCTCAAATGACAAGTGCCTATGTTTATATATCAGCACAAGGGAAGAAGTGGGTTTCAGTGCTGGAACTGACGGACATTTCAGGCAAGGTCAATTGCTTCTGCAGAGGGAGGAAGGAAAAGCATTAGAAACAGCCAACCCCGGGTTGGGATTTAATCACATTTATATTGAGCCTTGGTGCATGTTCTGAATATATTCCAGCCCAGACCAATTTCATGGTAGCCCAAACCGTAAGGCATATCCCCCCAGAGAAAGTGCATCGTTAATGACATGGAGGGAACTGTGTTTCTAGAACTTGAATATAAATTCGAAGGTCCAAGAATCATCAAGGACTGTTGATTTGACAAAGGAGTGCCATCCACTATGTGCATGGTCGGTCTAGAGGAACGGCCATGCAGGAAAACCAGATTAAGAATAGCCACTTAATCACCAATATTTTCTTCCATAGTGCATACCTGGTTTCCAGGTTGAAGTTATGGCTCAGCAACACGATGGGTGTTCTCACAAACAGCACTTTGCTCAACATGGCACTGACCTGTGATTAAAATGTCAGCTTGGGCAATCAAAGGCAGAAAAAAATCCAACAATAAGGGATTTTGGGCCTACCCCATTTTTTCGCCAAACCAATGTTAGAGCCCCCTTGTTTGTCGGGGCGTCATGGGCATAGCCCTGTAGGAATAATGAGGCACCCACCGTGGTAGACCCACAAATGCCAGGAATGCTTGAACTTGTGCCTGGTTTTTGGACAGGGCGTCTAGTAAAGCATTAACTATAGTACAGTTGAATTTGTACCTCCCACCCTATAGTGCAATTATTTGGCCTCATGATCCAAAATAATCTTAACACTAGAATTACCAAAGTACAAAATACTTCGTAGACCCATTTAATAGATTTACCCTCTCCATCAGCGTCTTTTGTCCTGTAAATGTGTGAATAAAGCACCCTGCTATCACATCCCCCATCCTGCACAGTTTTCTCAGCTCAACTCTGTTTACCTGTCGTTAGTTGATTTTTGAATAGAAGCGCACTTGTTCTGTTATATTTTTACCTTTTGAGAAAGTGTTTATTTTATGTTTGGAATTCAGGCTTCATACATTATACTCTTCATGTCTACATTTTGTCAATTATTGCTAAAACAAGAAAAACATTTCTGTTTTAACAATGTGTTTACATAGATTGTTGTAGACACGAAACACACATGAAATGCATCTGTTCCATATAATGATCTAGTATTTATAAAGGTGTAATTTTTCTTGACTTCTCACTCTATACAACTCTAAGCAACTGAAATGCAGGTAAACAGACTTGAGCTGAGAAACCTGTGTGGCGGTGGTGGGATGGAATAGCAGGCTACTTACTACTTGTCTTGATTGACACATTTACAAGACAAAAGGCGCTGATGGAGTGGTGCAAAGGGATTTAAGGTGGGATTTTTCAAACCTGCTGGATGTGTTCCATGTCATTCTGGAAGGCAGCACTATAAGAGTGGGGTGCCTTAGCACTCTGTTCACCAGACACTGGAAAGTGACCGGTGTCCCATGTAACCAAAATGGGAGGAGTTGATACTGCCAGTGACCACTAAGGGTGCTAAATATTTTTTTTTACTTGACAGATTCCTTTAATGGAATTTGCCAATACTTTTTGTCATGTCAAGGGTGATGAAATATCATGCTTTTTTGAGTTGCTTGAGAAGTGTATGCACTTGTGACATCAGATATGCAGGAAACTTGCTGACGTAAGTCACTGCAAATCTACTAACTGCCATTAGCCTTTGGGACCAATACAATAGGACTGGACCAGGGACTAAAACTTTCCTCAGTCTCTCCAAGATAATGCATTTGCTTGACCTTAAGTTCCACTTCTGCTCATTTTGCTTCTGGGCGTGTTTACGGATGTTCTCAGCCAACTACTCCTGGGTCAGTTATGAGGTCATGTTAAAGCAGAGACGTCCGACCAGGACTTTCACTGATCACTTCTCGGATGGACAGGATATCTGCTTTGAACTCTCGTCATTTTTTGGGTTGTTTACGCTAATAGTCAACCAGCCCCTTACTTTCCTTAATTTCATAGCACCCATGCCAATGAAACAATAATTTGGAATTACGAAGTGGAAGAAGCTTAACCTGATCTCCGAGAGCAAACACTAGGAGCATCTTACCATGGTTATAGATTTGGGCTGATTGAACATGTTCCATTTATGCTCTTAGTATTGTTCTGATTTTAACAAGTATAATTGTGTGATACATTTGAAGATATTTGTGGAATGGGGCACCTCATTTTCCCATCCATCTTTAAATATATCCAATAATCCCTTGTGTTGTTGCCATTATAAAAATTCATAATGTGAAAAAACTATAGAGGCTTGTGGGGCTTCCTGGTATGCAGATAGAAAGAGGGGTAGTAACCGTTCCTAGTTAGTAGCCCTCTTCTTTGTCAGGTCAGATAAGGGCAGAGCCCTCTCAGAAAAATGAGGTACAAACCCACCTTCAGAAGCATTTGCTTGTGCATCTTATTACACTGTTCGACTAGACCATCAGGCTGAGAATGGTACACTGAGGTCTTAAGGTGCTTGATTTGGAGCATTTTGGCAACTTCCCTGAATACCTCTGAGGTAAGCGGCATCCCTTGGTCCATTAGGACCTCCATTGGGATATGTGTGATAACCTTTACCAGTTCCCAAGCGATGCTTCTGGACTTGGCTTGTTTTAAGGAGTTAGCCTCTGAGAACCATGTAGCATAATCCAATTTATGTCCTCGGGCCGAGGGTTTGAGAAAATCTACTATGTCCACCCTTATATGTTCAGAAGTTTGTATATCCATCAGAGGAATGGAACAAGAGAAGCATGGTCTTTTCTAGGAATCTGTCGCAGCTGACATGCCTGACACAAAATACAAAAGTGACGGACCTCCTCATTAATTCCCTGACAGTAAAATCAGAGTTTTAACCTTTCAAGTGTTTTATCAGTTTCAAGATGGCCACCCAAGAGGTGGGTGTGAGGCAAGTCACAAACCTGCAGACGGTAAGCTTTTGGTACCAGCAACAATGACCTCAACTCGCCATCAATGTTTAGACAAATGACGTAATAAATCATTTTAAAATGCAAGGTAGGGTTCTGGTGGCATGGAGTGTGTGGTACAAATTAAGATAACTAGAAATACTGCATTTCTGGCAAACTTCAGTAAATCGTCATTCCACTGTTCTCTTTGAAAAGATGCAGATGTTTGTCGAAATTGACATTGAAGTTCTGAGAGAAATTAGAAATAACTTTCCTGGGTGGAGTTATTACCAATGTCGGTTTGCTCGTGGCCTCAATAGCAAGTACATGATATAAAACATAATAAATTAAGGTCACAATGTGTTATGTTTGATCTTTTTAATTTTGTGCTCTTTTTGTGTGTTGTATCAATACATCAAAAAATTACTTATCCGCATTAGTGCATCTGGCCAATAAACAGAATTCTGGGAAGGGAGACACTTTCAACAACTTCATCAGTACAACGGTTTATGTAACCTGCAGCTCATCAGCCTGTGGTTAGGGGAAAGGAAGAGACGTCAAGGGAATAAATAAAAGAAAGCTTAGTGCAATGTGGAGAAACCTGAGACGAGAACTGACATCAATGCAAAGTCAAGGAATTTAACACAAAATGACTTCAGCTGTGTATATTTATATAATGGCATTTAACCTGAACAGACATCACAATCAGGAAATACAATGAGATGAATCAAATTTAGGATCTGAGTGGACAGTCACAGCATTGTTTGGATTAGTGACACGACTTGACACAAAGAACTTTCACATGTTTGAAATCAACATGCTGAGGTTTAAATAAACACACGGATATCAAACATCAGGTCTTTGTTAATGATCACTTAAAGACATTTGTGTTGAAATCCTCACCCATAAGTTGAAATAAGTTGTTATATTCTAACTATTTCTAGCTTCTCTGACTAAGCATTATTCTCAGTTAGTGAACAGCCTTGCCATGTTTAAGGTGTAGAAGGCGCGTGGTTTTAATCCGTGTCTTAAGTGCATTGCATGCCTTCTGTGACAAGAAACATGTAAGACAAAGCACTTAACTGAATGTGCAGCACCATACATTTAAAGAGTACAGAAGAAGAAGTTAAGAACCTTTAAGTATAAAAACAACTAAAGTTTAGAGAAGATACATTTTTTCTTTTTTTTTGCCTTTTCTATGTGTGTAACAACCTTTTTCTTTATTCTTCTGTGGATTGTTTGCTTTGAATTTTCACTAAATATTTTAAAACAAACTTTTGGACTAAGAGATTTCTTTCGGCTCACATTTTACCCGTGCTAGAACTCGCCTTACACTCCGGCGGCAACAAGGAGTGCAGACTAATGTGCAGAAATTGGAAACATTAAGTTCAAGAATAAAATGAAACGTTTACTATGATAGAAAACTAAAACAATGAAGGAACATTTAATAGAATTTGACTCTTAAACAAATCTCCACCGACTGACCAAAGCTGAACAGAATGTCGGCCGTCATCTGAGCTCAGCTGTGGAGTTTTTAGTTGTGAAATCTGAAAGTCGATGTAAATTATAACTGTAGATGTTAAAAGATTTTTATATTTCCAGATATTGGGTAAAATTCAGCACATTACTTAATTTATACTGAAATAAATAATTCTCACCCAAAATAATGGAAATAGCAATAATCATTATACAATGCTAAAAAAAATTAAAAAGTCACCAAGAAACTCTGAAGTGTTTCTATGAATTGCAAGAAGTCTCCAAAATTTTCAGTGCTGTTTATTACACATTCAGATAACAAGAAGATTTATGAAAATAACTGTAGTGAAATAAGCAATAATCATAAACAGTTTACACTCCACATGAATAAAGTACAATTTCAACAAAAACAGCCTTCACAACAATACAGTGAATATGAAATGATTGTATTGTTAAGAAATATGTCCAAGTACTGCACTGCTAATATGAAAAATGAGCAAAGACATAATTTACAAATAATTTAAAACATTTAAGTGCTGAACATTACATTTTTATTTTCTTTACCATTTAAAGTAAATTGAGCACTGAAGAAGCTGGACTAAATATTTTACACGTCAGGATTAATTGAAGTGCTTTTCTGAACCAGGAATACATAAAAGCATAAAGAATTGGATTAACTGCATAATTCACTTCACTAACCAACACAAAGACATTCCTGATTATACGTGTGATTAAGTTATTAATATCAGTAAAAAGACTGTAAAAGTAAAGAGGCAGCCAGCAGATAATAAAAGCCCCCACGACTACTCCTAATGTTTTTGCGGCTTTTCTTTCAGGCGGTTTTGATATTTTACTGTCACTCACCTCCTCAGTTTGTCTCTTTTCTATCATACAGTTGATGGCTCTTGAATGGCTTCTTGCAACCACAAATATTCTGATATAAAAACCAATCATTAGTGAATAAGGAATAAAAAAAGTTACAAGTAAAATAAAAATATCCACTTCAGTATAAGTGAATACAAAACAAGCTCCTTCACATAACTCTGTTACAATATCACTAAGACATAAAAGTACGAGTGTAATGAAAAGTGCAAACAGCCACACTACAGCAATGCTGATCTTTGCAACATTTAAAGTTATTTTTGAGCTGTAAAAGAAAGGATGGCAGACAGCAATGTAGCGATCAATGGATATTAAAACCACATTATATACAAGTACAGTATTAAGAATATTTACAAGTGCCTGATACAAATAACAGTAAATAACTCCAAAGTACCAGCAAAATTCAATCAGGAGAACCAAAGTAAAGGGCAACACAAAGAAACCTGATAAGAAATCGGCCGCTGCGAGTGAAAGGATCAGAAGATTAGTCGCCGTGTGCAGCTGAAGAAAATGAGAAATAGAAATGATGACAAGAAGATTTCCAAAGACTGTCGATAAAAGCAAAAGACACAAGAAACTATAATAAAGTCCATAAACTTCATTTTCATAAATCAGTTTACGACAAGATGCATTACTGTGAGGAAAGCAACGGCCAAGTTTCAGTCCATTCCACTCCATGTCTGTCCCCTGATGTCACTGAGCCGTCCTGCCTGCACACTGAGATGTTTATACACTGAGGCCCTGCGACTGCCATATTCTCTCTGCTGACGTAATTCACATGAGGCGTCTCTCTGCTGTGTGTGCTTCACAAATTCTCTCAGGATGTTTGTTTGTTCATTTCAGTTCATACTCACTAATGAGTTCATCAAATCACAGATGTCTTCATTATATTTGTTTGTCAGGAGCTCAGGGCTGCGGTGGTCTCTCCTCACAGCTCCACAGTGGTCAGCTGCTGGCTCTCTGCAGTTTCTTCTTCTCCTCTGTCTGCTGTTTTTGTTTTTTTGTTCTCAGTCACTTTAACTTTCTTTCCTCATCACAGCGAGCAGCACATTAAATCAGTAGGTTCAGATGAGCTGAGGTTGTGCCCAGTGGTGGTCTGACACTCCATCCTGTCCTGTGCTGCTCAGAGCCCCTCTTAGTCCTACATGGAGTGTGCTGGACCACCCTGTGCTCATGAGAGGCCCTTACACACACACACACACACACACACACATACAGTGTACAGTAACAGCTGTGTGTTTTTGTCTTTTCCGGACCCCCACATTAAATTCCAGACAGTATTCCCCACGTTGCTCTCTGTCAGTCTAACGTTGTGCTGATTGTCTTTGTCTGATTTACTGGACGTCTTTCTTTTCTTAAATCATCAAACACACAACATGCATTTCTCTGTGGCAGTGACAGCTAAACTCTCAGAATTCCAATGCAGCAGCGCTCACTGATGTGCTTTTTATTTTGAAGACATTTGCTCTTTAACTGATTTCTATCAAACAAAACTAAACGACTGCGTCTGTCGGTTTGAAGCACCGAGGAGCACCGCACTGCATGAGTCTGTTAGTCATCATCACTATAAGGACAATAAAAGTTCTTAATAAAGATAGAAATGATGTCAAGATCTCTCCAATGCAATCTCCTGTGATATTTTAATACTTAGAGTCACTATTTTATATTAATATTACACTTTTATTAAATTCATACTGTATTACAGTAACAGCAAGTGATGTTTTTTAACAGAAGCTATAAACAGTTCAATAGAAAATACGAAAGGACCGCCATCTCCATCATACGAGTTCAGTTTTTTTTTAACAATTAGCAGCAGCTGCTCAGTGATGACAGACGTACGACTTTACAGGAGTTTGTGTGTCGTGTTGTTGTCATTCCCTCCTCATCGTCACAGACAGTGAAGTGTTCCTCACCACACAAGAGTTCATATGTGACACACTGGTGGTCTGTTAATACAATCTTCAAATAATGCCCCCTCATTACTCCTTGTGTCACTGAAGCACCTTGTAGTGTCACATGTCACATATTTATGTCATTCGTCCACATAGTGCAATGCATTTTGGGGGACAGCAGGTCAGCAGGCTTTATATCATAAAGTAGCTCTGCACAGCGAGCCCACCCATCGTCGGACACTCGCACGTCCTCACAATATCTAAAAATATTAGGTTTTAATACTCAATGGGAAGTCTTAAACTTGAATGTACTGCTTAGGAGAAAGACTTAAATGTTATAATGGACTCGTTCAGAAGCCATTAATACAGTTAAGAGAATGTCAGGTTATATAGCGCCCTGATGTGTACAGCAGATTTCTCAACTGCCAGTCCACAGGTCAGCATCGGTCCATACAAAATATTTCCTGTCCTCAAAACAGCAGGCCAGCTCATTATATCCACCTTAATTAAACTTTCTGTGTGTTCTGTTCATCCAGTTGCTTTGTCTCTTTCAATCCAACAGATGGCACTTAATAAACATTTTAGTGTTAAATTGCATTTTATTTGTCATTCCAATAGATAGCGTATAACAAACATAAACACTGCTTGTACAAATACTGTACTAAATGGCGTATCACAGAGACATAGCAATGGGGCAGACACACAGCTCTGCTAATGTTAACACTGAATACAACCAACAGAGAGTAACTGCCAGAAAGGTATGAATCAGGTTATCCACCTTAATAAAAGGAAGAGATTCTGTGTGTCCGTCTGGTTGCCATGTCTCTGTCATTCTAACTTATGGTGCTTCACAAGCATTTGTACTAATACAATTCATCTCATGTGACATTCCAACAGATGGTTGTACCAAATGGTTTATAACAGAGACATATGAAGTGTTTGTCTGTGTTTCTGTGTATCTCTCTGTCTGTCAGGTTGCTCTATCTCTGTTATAAGACATTTGAGATGGGATTAGTAAAAGTAGTGCTAATGTTTGTGATGTACCATCTGTTGAAATAATAAATGCAGTGCACCTTCTTGCTACCTGAATTACAAAAACACATTCCAATAGATGGTGAACTTCAAATGTTAAGAACTAATATGTTAAATAGAGAGTAACTGCTAGATGGACAGAAACAGGCAGCTGTATCTCAAAAGCAATAAGCTTCCATAATGTAAAGGGATCAAACGCATAAATTTATGATGAGACATCATGAAAAACCCAAACTTAAGGAAGTCTGGGGCAAAAGAAATCAAAATGTGACGTACCAGACCAGGGATGATAAATTTAATGAGGATGTGAATTATTAAGGACGTCTGTGCACACACAATGATCATACAGTAGAAACCCCAGAGGAAGATCGATTGTGAAAACATAAGAATACCACGGCCAATGCAGCAGTGCGGGCCCAGAAGACACCAAAAACAACCAGAGCCAAACTACGGAGTGATGTTCTGCGTCGGGGTTGTGAAGGCATTGGGACATGGGAGCCCCAAATCTTATTCTGGCTGTAAAAGTGAGGGGCCTTGTCAATGATGATTGGTTATTGAACAGGTCCATGGAAGATTCTGTACTGTTTGGGATGAGCCACAGCTGCTTTGATACACCAATTAATTCAGAAGAATTGTTTGTGAAATACCGGAGATGGTTTTGTGAGATGGTTGCGTGTCTCTATCAAGGGAATACAGATGGCTGTGCTTTGTGTGTAAACTGAGTGTAGCTTGACTCAGAAAGAACTCTAATGCAAAATGGAAAGCAATGCAGGGAATTCAACCAACCTGTAACACAGGCGGTAATGAGATATACAAATCATGAGGACTATTTTGATGTTCTTCATGAACTCGACTGAGCGATGATATTGGTGATGACTGTGAATACTCTTCAGTGGGATGCACATCACCTTTCCTTTCCTCTCTGATGTCAAGTTCTGCTTTCGGGTTTCTGCAGCTGTCATTGAACTTCTTCACTTTTCAGCCCTTTAGTTTCTCTCAGCCTTTTTTTCTTATTCTTTATCATCAGATAAATACTACATAGGTACACATTTATCATAGGTACACATTTATTCCTTTTGATAGACAGAACACAAATTGTTCAGGCTTTCTTTCTCTTTCATTTTTTCAGTGACTGCAGGGTTGTTGTAGAGCACAATGGCTCCTGCTACTTCATTCACAGAAAGTGTTCAGTTATCTTGTAAGCCATTTATAAATCTAACGGCACAATACAGAGGTGTGCGCTCATTCATGTGTATTAATATTTATATCTTTGTAATGAATGCTTTAGTAAGGATTTGACCGCTAGGATCTTTTTCAGTGATCATTAACAAAGACCTGATGCTTTATATCCGTGTGTTTAGATAAAACTCGGCATGTTGATTTCAAACGTGAACGTTCTTTGTCTCAAGTTGTGTCACTAATCCCAGACAATGCTGTGACTCAGATCCTAAATTTGATTCAGTTCATCGTATTTCCTGATTGTGATGTCTGTTCAGGTGAAATGTCATTATATAATACACACAGCTGAAGTCATTCTGTGGTTAAATTCCTTCACTTTGCTCTGTGGTGTCAGTTCTCATCTCAGGTTTCTCCAGTTTGCACTGAACTTTATTTAATTTATTCTCTTGACGTCTCTTCCTTTTCCTCTAACCACAGGCTGACGAGCTGCAGGTTACACCATCCGCTCCACTGTTGAAGTTGTTGAAAGTGTCTCTCTTCCCAGAATTCTCTTTATTTGCAGGGGGCACTGATGTAAACTAGGAATGTATCTTTGTAGTGTTGTTGCAAAAATCATGGAGAGCACAAAACATAAAAAGATCAAATATGACAGAATGTAAAGTCATCTTATGTTTCATATCACATTATTTGAATTGCTCAGAGTATTATACACAATTTTATTTTTAATGTTATTATTGCTGTATGCTTTAACTGTAAGTGTGCTTTCCAAGGAACACATAGAAGGAGGATGTGCTGGTACAGACAGAGGGCCATTTCACACTGAGGGGATTTTCTCTGCAGTCTGAAGAGCAGACAGACATCTTTTCCATACCATTAGGAAGGTCAAATCTTTAAAAAATTTTTTGAACTTTCCAAATGTGCAAAAGCAAAGCAGTTGAACCATTGGTTATCTTTGTGCATGCTCACCTCATAGATGTGCATTGATACAGTCTGTGAAAATGACATTAGGCAGAGAGGGTTTAGAAGTGTTCAACTTGGCCCTCACAATCTTTAAAAAGCCATCATCTGCTGAAGTGAAGATATAGGAAAGGAGATTAGCAGAACAATCACAGCCACACAGCCATTAAGAGACTGAAAAGCCTCACACATTTAGATGTGTCGGTGTTGCATCACCTGTGACAGCTCTGCAAATAGCCAGTGTGTATCTCTAATTTGCACATCCAATTACCTTAGTATTTGTTTTCACTTTTTTGGGCACATTTAAGAATGTTAAAATCTATCACGACTGAATAAAGGTTTATTGCCTGATCCACTTGCTTGCATTACTATTTGCTCAGCCTTACCATCTGGGGTTACAGAGAACAGAGGTGACGTCTTATAATAGGTGAAGTGTAGCACAGTAGCAGTCAGTCTTGAGTGAAATCAGAATCAGTAGACCACGGTCAAGTAAATGTCTGCCGGCTGTGTCTCCTTCCAGGCCTGGGGCCTCATGTATAATGCCGTGCGTAGAACTCGCACTATAACATGGCGTAAGCACAAAAACCGAAATGTGCTTACGCACAGAAAATCCAGATGCAGGAATCTGTGCGTACTCCAACTTCCACGTTCTACCACTACATAAATCCCGATCAGCGTGAAAACTAACGCTCGTGCACGCGCATTTTGTAACGCCCCAAATCCTCCCAGAATTACGCCTATTTGAATATGCAAATCAATATAAATCGCCCTTAAGCGCAGCCTTCTGTGAAAAGACAATGGGAAAAGCACGGGGAAAATATAAGAATTTAAGCGAATACCAAGTGGAGGCAAAGGAAAAACATACTATTTGTTCAAATAAACCGTGGTATAATAAACAAAATGAAGTTGATCGAGTGACATAGCGTGTTGGAGAAACTTGAAAGCTCACATTCA
This sequence comes from Polypterus senegalus, assembly GCF_016835505.1. Taxonomy (NCBI): domain Eukaryota; kingdom Metazoa; phylum Chordata; class Cladistia; order Polypteriformes; family Polypteridae; genus Polypterus; species Polypterus senegalus. Next base: position 52,300 of record NW_024386286.1, on the reverse strand, counting down.
CAAAATCGCACAGTGCCGGAAATAAAAAAGAAGTCACATATCAAAGTCGCCGTGAAAAGGCGAGTTGTAAGCCCACTGTCTGAGTGTCATATGAAAGTTTATTAGGGTACAGAGAAAAAGGGAAAAAGCACGAAATGTCAACTTTAATCTCGACATTTCCACTTTAATCACGTAGTTTATTTTGTCATTTAGTAGAACATTATAAACTTCATCTTAAAATCGTTTAATTAACCAGTTTCTCAAAATTACATCGTAATTAAAGTAGCACGTTAAATGCTTTGTTTTGCATTTGATCTTCTTCTCGTATGTGCTCTGTGTGTGTGAATCACTACTTGCTTCTTAAACCGGCTCTCTTCCTCCAACTGGACACAGAGTCCATTACATTTGTGATATTACAGCTCTCTGAATAACTAAAATACTGAGATGTATACGTGATGTCATTTTCATGATGATAGGAGCTAAAGCACATTATTAAACATGTGTTTCATGAGCCTCGTGCTCATGACAAGCATTTATCTTTTGTCGAAATTTGTCGTTGCGTTTTTAGCTGTGTTGTTATTTTATCTTTCTGTTTTATATTCAATATATATTGGCGTAGCCGTCACTGTAGTCAGTGCTTTTCTTTCCCCAAGTAACCGATCGCCACACAATCAGCTCTGTAATAGAAGTTAAGCCATCTGTAAGCTTAGCGCCGATTCTTCAAAGCGTTTAAAGAACATTGAAATATCTTCGTAGTACATGTTTAATTATTCTATCCTTCACGACACTCCCAGTGAAGAATATAGATTATTTAAATGAAGTTAAAAGTTTTATGTGTATAATTTAACAAACATATTTTGCTGCATTTCACCTTAAAAATGATATTGTCATCATATGTAAATACGCGCTTTATAAAGTGGCCCAGGTTGTGAGATATTATAACTGTAGTGCAAGTTTACAGTGGGGTGATTGTACTTATAAGTACAAACAGTTCTACAAGGAGTAATTGATTGAATGCATTTACAGTTCTTAGGATGAAACTGTTGCTGAACCACGAGGTCCGTACAGGAAAGGCTTTAAAACATTTTGCAGTGGCAGAGACAGCGTGTTTTTGAAGCTGTATACCGATAATTCTCTTTCCGCTCAGCTGCTGCTGTGATTCACACTCAGATACAGTGATATAAATACTCCGAGTCGTGCAGTGAGAGTAATATGGAAAAAGATGATCCGCTGTGGTAACTCCTAACGGGAGGAGCTGAAAGAAGGAGAAGAAGAAGAAGTGAGAGTAACAACGCTAAAGCAGTTATGGTATTTGGAATACTATGGCTGTTCCCTGGACCATTATATTGTTACGAGTTAATTACAATCAGATGCATTACACTAATAAACAATATGCGGTTAGTTTCTGTGTATTTATAAAGCCGTGTCATGAAAATAATGAGTAATCACACAAGAACAGTACCATTGCTTTGACGCTGGGTGCCGCCAGTTTGCAAAACCGAGGAGAACTTGCGTCACGACAAGGCATGAGGTACCGTGGAAAAGTGCGTGGCTTTACGCCAAGTGTAGGTTTTATACATCGCGATTTGAACGTGGAAAAGTTCTTACAAAACATTTCTGTGCGTACGCACCGTTTATACATGAGGCCCCTGGTGAGTGCAAGAATAAGAAAACTACAGGCGACGGACATGTGTGAGGGTCTATGTAACAAAGCATCAGGGTGTGGGAATAAAAATATCTCATGCTGTTGGAAAGGGTCACCCCAAACCCTACCATGATAAAACACACAGCATACAAGAGCAAATCACAATATAACCAATTAGACAATGCATGCCATGTTTCAGCATGGAGTACACCACATCCTAAACGTGCTGACACCAATAAATTGGATTCTTTGGGAAGCCTGTGTTTAATTTTTCAGAGGAAACATAAAAGCCACATGTGATCTTTAAGAAACAAAAACTGAACACACAGTATATTCCATGTCTTTCACACGATGTATTTACAGATATGGTTGTTACTCTTGTGGAAGACCAGCCTGACTACAGACAGACCGCAGGACACACAGAAGTCCAAACACACTCTTTTATTTTGATTCTTCACTACACAGTCCTTTGCACCTCACACACAGTGCACAACCCACCAGCACTATTGCTCACAGCCTTTAATTTCCTTCTTCTCTGCTGCCGTCACTCTTCCACTTGCAAGCTTCATCCTCTGCCTCCTGACTCCACCTTCCCGAATGGAGCGAGGTGGCCCCTTTAATAATCACCCGGATGTGCTCCAGGTGTTCCCTAATGACCCTCCTGCAGCACATCCTGGTGTGGCAGAGATGCTGCAGTCCAGGGCTCAGCCAATGTCCATAGGCCCCCACAGGGTTGAGCTTCCAAGCTCTGTTCTCACGGCCCCAGCACCCACAAGGGCAGCTGCCTTCTTGTATTCCAGGGGAGGTGCTGCTCCTCTCCCGGTCCTTCCATCCTCCAGGCGTCCTGATTGGGTGTGAACCCCAGCCGTCCACCACATTCTGTATTAAGGAAAATATATGTTTAATCAAATTTCAGACATAATCTTAAAAACATTCTCTATATATGAATCCCATATATTTTAAATTAGATTAAAGTTTATTAATCCCAAGGGGAAATTTAAATACATACAGATGCAGAAATATAAAAAAGAAATGATACAAACACACAGAACAGCCAATCAGTCATATGATAAATAAATAAATAAATAAAAAATAGTGAGGCTTCTGAGCTTTTTTGAGCTGGTTTTTCCTGAAGCCCTGAGACTCAGCCTCATCTTTCAGGTGGAAGTCAGTTACTCATGCGTCACATGATACCAGGAGTGGGTTCCTTGCACCAATGGGTCCCCAAGAGGCACATCATATCTCACTACCACCGGGGTATTTTTAAATAAAAGGTGTGGTGTTTTAAAACTCTGTCTGAATGGCAGTCTCTGCTTCCCTGGTACCTGACACAGCATTGAGCTCTCCCCCTGGTACTGCTTCGTTGTGGTCCGAAAAGGTTATCAAGTTTGGGGAGGTTGACGATGCCAGTGACTAGGTGGTAAAGTCAGCCAGCTGTTCCGGGTTCTCATTTGAGGATTCGTCTTCCACCTCACTGGACAACTCAGGTTCAAATTCAAACCTGGCTCCTTCATTGATAGGGTCAGCGGTGAGCTCCTCTCTATCCATCACCGAAAGAGGTGTTCTGCAGGTAGCCAAGACCTGAAATAAATTTAGACTTTTTGATGGAATTTGTTCTGCAGACTGAGGCAAGTGCTTTCAGATTGGGGTCGGTGCTTTCTCAATGTTTCAATGGGGATGAAGATCCCATCAAGTTTCTCAGCAGGAAGCTGCTTCCTAGGGAACGTAATTACTCAACCATTGAGAAGGACTGTCTGCTGATTAAATGGGCAGTCGAGGCCCTCCAGTAGTACTTGTGTGGTTTATCCATGTGACAGACTACGCCCCACTTCAGTGGCTCTACAGACAATAGGATGTGAATGCCCGGCTCACGTGGTGGTTTATTAGCTTACAGCTGTTTCCTTTTGATGTTCGCCACCATCTCAAGGCTGCTCACATCAGCACTGACAATCTCTTGTGCCTGGCTGAGCCTGGCTTGGGTGGTCGCTTTGTCCACACCAGTGTGGCCAAAGTTAAGCGGTATTTGACGCTTCTCAGCTGTTTTGAGACCCTTCTCAACATGGCTGCACACCACAACACCACTTTTGGCAGGAGCTGCTTGTCCATCACTGAGGCAATTGCAAGGTCACCGTCTCCCCATGTAACACATCTGTCACCCGATGGGTGATGCAAGGAACATTCTGACTTGGCCCCATGCCTGCTCATTTGCTGTATCTGTGTGTGGGGAAGTGATAGCTTCTGGTTGAATAAAAAACCTTGCTGTTCTTATTTGTATTGGAATAAGCTGCTCTTTCCTGAAGCTCTGAAACTCAGACTCATCTTTAGGGTGCAAGACAGAGAATCACACATCACATGGCACCAGGAGTGGGGTCCTTGCACCAATGGATCCCCAAGAAGCACATCATATACTGCTACCACTGGGGCAAGATGAGGCTATGGCAGCCGCTCCTGCCCTTGTCTGTCTCAGGGATGTACTGCTGTGATTGACTCCTTGGATGACCCCGAGTGCTTACTATTCTGCTTCGGACGTGTGGCAACACTGATGACAACACTGATGGCGTCCTCTCCTTGACATTTTGCTTTTGCAGGCCTTCAACACTGACAAGTCAAGTCAAGTTGGGGAGCATGCACTGGTGAAGCGCGTTGCCGCACCCACTACACAACAAAACAACAATTTGGGATCCCGATGGGCAACCCCCAGGCAGACAGGTGGTCCAGTCATACCTTCCGGAAATGACCCTCTATTTGCCACAGTCAGGTGTTATGTGGGCGACCCCTTGGCCTGGTCCAGCCACTCGGGTAACCAAAAAAAAAGATCTTACGAGCCGGATCACCATCGGTGAAACAGACTACATAACCGTAGTGCCGTAACTGACGCTCCCTGACAAGGCAGGTAATGTGCCTCATTCAGGACTCCATGAGCAACACAAAGTCAAATCAATTGTCCGGGGGCATCAACCCCAGAATTAGAAGTGTCTAACCGTTATCATGTCCTGGCGGAGCTGGACGGTGACTCTGATAATTCTGAGGTGGTAGGCAGGGTTGAGGAGCCCCAACGGGCCACCTCAAAACCAGTTCCCAAAAAGAGAGAGGTAGTGATAGTTGGGGACTCAATCATTAGGGGGATTGAAGCGCAGGTGTGCTCCAGAGAGAGAGAGTCTCGTACGGTGTGTTGCCTTCCGGGAGCACAGGTGGGAGACCTCCCTGGAAGGGTGGATAGGCTCTTGGCCAGAGCGGGGGTGGATCCAGTTGTCATTGTCCACGTTGGAACAAATGACATACATAAGGGTAGTCTGTCAGTTCTGCGATCCAAATTCAAAGAGTTAGGTGCCAAGCTGAGGAGCAGAACTGACAAGGTAGTCTTCTCCGAAGTTCTGCCTGTGCCACGCGCCAGTCCAGGTAAGATTGAGGAGATTAGAAGGCTTAACGCGTGGCTCAAATCTTGGTGCAGGGTAGAAGGGTATAGGTTTATGGGGCATTGGGACTCCTTTTGGAACAGATGGGACCTGTTCCGCCGTGACGGGTTACATCTGAACCGGAGGGGCACCAATGTATTGGGGAGGCGTATGTGTAGGCTAGTCGAGGATTGTTTAAACTAGGGACTGGGGGCAGGGAGTTTAGGACAGGCCAGATTTAGATCTATACATGGAAGAACAAACAATGGTGTAGAAATAAAAATGCATAGTAATGTAAATTTTAAGCAAACACGTAAAGATAGAAGGATTAACACATTAAAAATAGCTTGCCTTAATGCTAGAAGTATCAAAAATAAGGTAAGTTGAGTTGGAGCATAATTATGATATTATAGCAATAACGGAAACCTGGCTAAATAACAAAGATGGGGATGAGTGTAACATAGAGGGATACACATTTTTAGGAAGGATAGACAGAACAGAAAAGGAGGTGGGGTTGCTGTTTATGCCAAACAGGAATTAAATGTAAGTCATCTTCAGTTGGATGATGAGCCCCATCTTAGTGAGGACATGTGGCTTCGCCTGGAAAATATTAGGGAAAAAGGTCTCATTTTAGGAGTGTGTTATAGACCACCCAATTCAGACAGTAATTTCAACACACATCTTTTTAGTAATATCAAAAGGCAAGTTTACAGGGGATATTATAGTCATGGGGACTTTAATTATCCAAATATTAACTGGGATAACCTTACAGATGGAGGAGCACAAGAGCAGGAGTTTTAGAAGTAATCAGCGACTGTTTTTAACACAGCATGTTAAAGCACCAACAAGGGGTGAAGCCTGTCTGGATTTAGTATTCTGTAATAATCAGGATAGAATTGAGGGTGTAGAGGTGATTGAACCACTAGGGTCAAGTGACCATAATGTAATACAATTCTCAGTATTTTGTAAGAGTACAGATGCAAAGACTAAAATTGTTAAGTTGAACTTTAGTAGGGCTAATTTTGAGCAGATGCGACAAAGTCTAAGTAGGATAGACTGGGATAAGCTTTTAAATGTGGAGACAGTCGAGGAGCAGTGGAACAGGTTTAAAATGTTTTACATGTAATGCAGGACAGATACATACCTAAATTTGGAAGTAATAGGAAACTAAAAAATCTCCACGATGGATTAATAAAGATTTAAAAAGAAGTTGCAAAGGAAAAACTGCTGTATAAGGCATATAAGACTAATGACTGCAAAGAGAACCGTGAGCATATGAGAAACATGAGGGCAACCATTAAGAAGGATATCAGAGAGGCTAAAAGACAGTTGGAGAGGAATATAGCAGATAAGGCGAAAGAAGACCCCAAGAGATTCTTTCAGTATTTTAGTAGTAAAAGAACAGTTAAGGAGGAGGTCAAGTTCATCAGGAATAGTAAAGGGAATTAAAAGATACAGACAATGAAATAGCAGATGCCCTAAACTTACATTTTTCTGAGGTGTTTACAAGTGAGCAAGTGGATAACCTCAGAGGTAAACAACTACTAAGGAGGTACTGAGGGATTTGGAAATTGTAGAGGGAGAAGTGCTGCTCAGATTAAATAAGATGAAATCAAACAAATCACCAGGCCCAGATAATATTTATCCTCGTGTTCTTAAGGAGGCTAGTGAGTACATATATAAACCCTTGACACATATTTTTAGGAAGTCACTGTGCACTGGAGAGATTCCAAAGGACTGGAAAATGGCAAATATCATCCCATTATATAAAAAGGGTGACAGGGCAGATCCAAGCAACTATAGGCCAGTAAGCTTAACAAGCATCACAGGAAAATTAATGGAAGGAATTATTAAGGATAAGATTGAGCAACACATGACAAGGACAGGAGTTATTCTGAACAGTCAGCATGGGTTCAGAAGAGGGAGGTCGTGTTTTACTAACATGTTGGAATTCTATGAGGAGGCAACAAAAGGATACGATCAAAGTGGAGCTTATGATATTATTTATCTGGACTTTCAGAAAGCATTTGATAAGGTGCCACATGAGAGGTTGGGCATCAAGTTAAAAGAAGTGGGAGTTCAGGGTGATGTTTTTAGATGGGTGCAGAATTGGCTCAGACACAGGAAGCAGAGGGTGATGGTGCGAGGAACCTCATCAGAACTGGCGATGTTAAGAGTGGTGTTCCACAGGGGTCAGTGCTAGGGCCGCTGCTATTTTTAATATATATAAATGATTTAGATAGGAATATAAGTAACAAGCTGGTTAAGTTTGCAGATGATACCAAGATAGGTGGATTAGCAGATAATTTGGAATCCGTTATATCATTACAGAAGGACTTGGATAGCATACAGGCTTGGGCAGATTTGTGGCAGATGAAATTTAATGTCAGTAAATGTAAAGTATTACACATAGGAAGTAAAAATATTAGGTTTGAATACACAATGGGCGGTCGAAAATCGAGAGTACACCTTATGAGAAGGATTTAGGAGTCATAGTGGACTCTAAGCTATCAACTTCCAAACAGTGTTCAGAAGCCATTAAGAAGGCTAACAGAATGTTAGGTTATATAGCACGATCTGTGGAGTACAAGTCCAAGGAGGTTATGCTCAACCTTTATAATGCACTGGTGAGGCCTCATCTTGAGTACTGTGTGCAGTTTTGGTCTCCAGGCTACAAAAAGGACATAGCAGCACTAGAAAAGGTCCAGAGAAGAGCGACTAGGCTGATTCCAGGTCTACAGGGGTTGAATTATGAGGAAAGATTAAAAGAGCTGAGCCTTTACAGTTTAAGAAACAGAAGATTAAGAGGTGACATGATTGAAGTGTTTAAAATTATGAAGGGAATTAGTACAGTGGATCGAGACTTGTATTTTAAAATGAGCTCATCAAGAACACGGGGACACAGTTGGAAACTTGTTAAGGGGTAAATTTCGCACAAACATTAGGAAGTTTTTCTTTACACAAAGAACGATAGACACTTGGAATAAGTTACCAAGTAGTGTGGTAGACAGTAAGACGTTAGGGACTTTCAAAACTCGACTTGATGTTTTCTTGGAGGAAACAAGTGGATAGGACTGGCGAGCTTTGTTGGGCTGAATGGCCTGTTCTCGTCTAGATTGTTCTAATTCTAATTCTAGTTCAATGGTACCCAAGGATTTTCCAGAGAGACACAGTATCAAAAGAGTCCAGTCAGGACACTAGATAGCGTCCAAGTCTCGCAACCATATAGCAAGACAGGAAACACCAGGGGCCTCATGCATAACGGCGTTAATAGAATTCACACTAAAACATGGCGTAAGGACAAAAGCCCAAATGTGCATACGCACAAAAAAATGCAGCTGCATAAATCTGTGTGTTCGCCAAGTTCCACGTTCTTCTTGTCCAAAAATCCCGGTCAGTGTTAAAAGTAATGCACGTGCACACTCCTGCTGCCCCACCCAAACTCCTCCCAGAATTAAGCCTCTTTGAATATGTAAATCAATATAAATAGCCTTTAAGTTCAGCATTCTGTGAAAACAAAAACAACAACAATTTTTTATAGATCACATTTTCATACAAACAATGTAGCTGAAAGTGCTTTACATGATGAAGAAAGAGAAAAAAGACAAAATAAATAATTAACATATGATAAAAGTAAGGTCCGATGGCCAGGGAGGACAGAAAAAAAGGCTGGAAAAAAAAAATCTGCAGGGGTTCCAGGCCATGAGACCACCCAGCCCCCTCTAGGCATTCTACTTAACCTAAATGATCAGTCCTCATTGTATTCAGGGTTCTCATGGAAGAACTTGATGATGATGGTCATGTGGACTTCTGGCCTTTAATTTATCAAATTAAGGACATCACAGTGCCTTCATAAGGTGGTGGTGGCCATGATCGCCACCACAGAAAACCAGAAAAAGAACAGAAGAGAAAGTAGGGGTTAGTATGGATTTTGGAGCCACCAGGAATAATAATGATAATTAATTGAATATACAGAGCATCAGGATTTAACTACAATGAAGCTATGAGAAAGCCACGTTAAAGTAATGTGTCTTCAGCAGTTTTTTAAAGTGCTCTACTGTATCAGCCTGGTGAATTCCTATTGGCAGGCTATTCCAGATTTGAGGTGCATAACAGCAGAAGGCCACCTCACCACTTCTTTAAGTTTTGTTCTTGGAGTTCTAAGCAGACACTCATTTGAAGATCTGAGGTTACGATTTGGAATATAAGATGTCAGACATTCCGATATATAAGTTGGAGTGAGATCATTTAAGGCTTTGTAAACCATAAGGCAATGGCAAAAGCACGGGGGGAAAATAGAAGAATTTCAAAGAATACCAAGTGGAGGCAAAGAAAAACGTACTATTTGTTGGTTGAAACAGTGATATAAACAACAAAAGGAAGTTGATCGAGTAACATAGTGTGTTGGAGAAACTTGAAAGCTCACGTTCACAAAGTCGCACAGTGCCCAAAATAAAAAAGAAGTCACATATGAAAGTCGCCTTGAAAAGGCAAGTCGTAGCCCACCATCTGGGTGTCATATGATAGTTTATTAGGGTACAGAGAAAAGAAAAAAAAATAGGGAAACAGTGAGAAAAAAGCTTGAAATGTCAACTTTAATTTCTAAATCTCCACTTTAATCACATAGTTTATTTTGTCATTAAAGTGAACATCATAAATGTAATCTTAAAATCGTTTAATTTACTAGTTTCTCAATCCCATCGTAACTAAAGTAGCATGTTAAATGCTTTGTTTTGATTTTATCTTCTATGTGCTCTATGTGTGTGAATCACTACGTGCTACTTAAATGGACTTTCTCTTCCTCTGACAGGACACAGAATCCATTACATTCGTGATATTACAGCTTGTAGCTGCGTTTTTCCAAAGTTACCAAAGTTCAGCAGCTCTAATTAAAAAAATGGGATTCAACAAAAGCCTGATGCGCAGAAATGATTCCACAGACAAAATATCTTTGTTTTTAAAAGTTTAGTTAAATTTCAAAGTAAAACAGCTCACACAAAAAAAGAAAATTAAAATAGCAAAAAAAAAGGGAAAATTCTTTTTAAGAAAAGTTCTGTTCAAAGCTTAAATCTTGTTACATCTCAAATCATTACTATTTACTTAACATTTCTGAACCACTTCAAAACAACAACGTTCAGAAAACTGTATGCTTATCCCATCTCTGAGTAGGTCTTTTAAGTCCCTCTTTACTGGGACCAGTTCTAAACACAACTGAGCTTATTATCACACTGTTTCTCAGTTATAGCAAGAAGGTTCTATCTCTTACTAACTTATAGGGGGAAAAGACTATACCATTAGCTATTGTATAAATGTATATTATATAAATTTAAATTCTATTTAAATTAAGCAAACATTAATATGAGTTTAACTCAAAACGTTAACTTTCTAAGATTGGATTTTACATTTCCGGCCCCTAATTGGAAATGCAGGGGCGGAGACAATTAATATATTTTACTTCAATATGAGCCAATTAACTTTACTTTTATATTAACTATTGTTTTCAAATCACTAGCAATAACACTGCAAACATTTTAAAAATGTCCTATTTCAAACATTGGCTGTTTCTTGAAGCAGGCACAGTTTATTCGCGGGTCTGTCCAGTGTGCTGGTTCTGATCTGCACACAAACTCTTCTGACTGCACCTTTGGCATCTGGCATTGTCTTGATGACTTGACCCATTACCCAGGAATTATGAGGTGTAGCTTTATCTACAATTAAAACAACATGGCCTGGTTTGAAATTTCATCTTGGCGCAAGCCATTTTTGACGTTCTTGAAGTACTGGCAAATACTCTTTTGTTCATCCTTTCCAAAACAAATCAGCCATGTATTGAATTTGTTTCCAACGTCTTCTTGGGTATGGTTCATTTTCTGAAACGAGTTCAGGTGGCATTTCAGGTTGTATCTTCATTAATAACAAGTGATTGGGTGTGAGTGGTTCCAAATCATTTGGGTCATCTGATGTCTTTGTAAGGGGTCTGTTATTGAGTATTGATTCCACTTCACACATCATTGTATTAAGATTTTGGTCATCAAGTGTTTGTTGGTTTAGTGTTGAATTTAAGATCTTTCTTATGCTTCTGATTTGTCTTTCCCACACTCCACCTTGATGAGAGGCTGATGATGGATTGATAATCCATTTGATTTGTTCTTGCATCACAGTGTTGCTCATTTTTTCGTGTTCCAAGTTTTTAGTAGCTTCTCTTAGCTCTCTTTCTGCTCCAACAAAATTTGTTCCATTGTCTGAGCAATTTTATCTTCTGCACGTTGTGCACTTTGAAATTATTTTTCTGATAGCTGAATTTGCTTTAGGTATGCAGTATTTCTGGTGTAACTGTGCGAGCACATAGTTGCGTCCACAATGTCTGATTTCTTTATGAATGTGCTGCAATATGAGAGAAGCAACATGTGAATGCTTGTGTAGAATTGCAGGATGCTTAGCTTCTTCTGAGTTGCAGCTTTGCAGAGTCTTCCTCCAACTCTCAGTATTCCATCTTGTATGATCAGGTCAAGTTTATAAATTTGACTGTTCTTTTTAACACAAGTCTTTTTCTTTAGAGCCTGTAATTTTTCTGGAAATTCTTGCTGTTGCCTGAGGCGGATGAGCTCTGTTTCAGCTTTAACTAAGTCATCTAGAGAAATTGGACTTGGTTTTAAAGTCAGTTTATACCTTTTCATATGCTTTGTGATGAGTGATTTTTATTCTTCTCTGACTGACTTCTAGTTGAAATGTTTTTCTTTCATTTCTTAAGTGCAGCAGTATGTCTTTAAACTTGAGGAACCAAGCCACTGCTTTCTTCAAGTGATGCCAATCTGAAAAATAAGTAATTAGTTTGTTGATGGGTTCAGTTGTCTCCTTTATTCTTGTCATGTTAACTGCACAAGTTTTAACTTCTGGCTCATCTTCAAAAAGCGAATCGTTCAGTTGATCTGGTCTTTTTGGCCAGTCATGTTCTGACTTCAATAAGAAACTTGGACCTTGTGACCATGTGGTGCTTTTCAGAAAATGTTCTATGCTTAGCCCCCTAGATGCTTGATCAGCCGGATTAAGGGCAGATTTGACGTACCTCCACTGTGAAGGTTGTGAATGATCTCTGATCACGGAGATTCTGTTGGCAACAAAGGTCTTGAATCAAGTGCTTTCATTTGAACATTATAGCACTTTGGTGCTGTCAGTCCAAAAAGTAGATTTTTGTAGGGCATTTGAAGGTCACCTTTTAGCATTTTGTCCATTTTTACTGCCACAACGGCTGCTATCAGCTCCAATCTTGGAATCGTGACCTGCTTCAAATGTGCATCTCTTGACTTGCCCATCAGGAATGAACAATGCCTTTTGCCCTCTTCATTGGTTTAGACAAGATAAGTGACAGTGCCATATCCATCTTCACTGGTATCTGCAAAATGGTGCTTTTGTGCTGTCTTTATGGTTCCAAACCCGATAGGTTTGAAGTATCTGTTCACTTTATAGTCTGCAAATCTGCAAATCCATCTGTTTTCTCCATTTCTGAATGTGTTTGACCTCTACTTCTTCATCCCACCCAAATTTCTCTTACATAAGTCTCTTAGAATAAGCTTTGCTGGCAGTAAGGCAGGTGCTAAAAAACCAAGTGGATCATAAACTGAGCTAACAACAGACAGAATATCACGCCTTGTAGTGGGCTTGTTTTGTAACTTAATCAGAAATTTGAAACTGTCCGTTTCTGTGCACCACTGGACACCCAGGGCATGCTCTGTGGGAAGGAGACTGTGGATCAAATCTAAGTCCTTTTGTTCACGAGCTCTGTCTTCTTCAGGAATAGACAATAAAACTGCTCTGATGTTACTCACTCACTTAGTCAAATAAAATCCCCCTTTGAGGCATAGAGCTTGGAGGTCCTTTGCCAGCTTTATTGCTTGTTCTTCTGTTGTCACCGACCTTAACACTACAATTACCAGAGCCTACGAAAAAAATCTGCAGATCCATCCCACCTTAAAACACTTCTCACCTCTCCATCAGCGTCTTTTGTCCTTTAAATGTGTTGATAAGCTGCAAACAGCAAGCAGTCTGCTATCACATCCCCCACCACGCACAATTTTCTCAGCTTGTCTGTTTACCTGCGTGTCAGTTGCCTAGAGTTGTGTAGAGAGAGAGGTCAAGGAAAATGACACCTTTTATAAATACTATATCATTATTTGGAACACTTGCATTTCATGTGTGTTCCGTGTCTACAACGATCTATGTAAACACATCGTTAAAACAAAAATGTTTTCATGTTTTAGCAATAATTGACAAAATGTAGACATGAAGTGTATAATGTGTGAAGCCTGAATTCCAAATATCAAAGAAACACTTTCACAAAAGATACAAGTGTAACAGAACAAATGCACTTTTTTCCAAGACTATAACCGAAGAAAAAGAAATCAGGTTATTGTTACATATTGTCTTGAATTCTCGGGTGGTATACTGGTTTGAGTTGCTGAGTCCAATTCAGAAGGTTGTGGGTTTGAGTCTTAACGTCTCCCAAAATAAACGTCCTGAGTAGTGAGCTGTTCTTATTGTTAATATTATACAATAAAAGCATACATTTGATTTGCGTCTGTAACAGCCGTTGTAAATATATAGTACTTGTCAAAGTTAGTGTTTTTATTTTTAGTTTTACTAGTTTTACTTTATTTCCTTATCTTCCTACAGTATAAAGTCACACGTATACTGCAGAGCTTCCTCTGTTTGATCGTCAAGGCATGCTCACAAATTACACGTGTCATGCCACGAAAAATGCCTACTGACACTTTAGTACGCGAGCAATGGTACGAGAATGCAGTTAGACTTTTTTTGGGCACATACACCACGCTAGTGTTTAGATCTGGACGGTGTAGCGTTAGCGAGCTCTGCAAGCCGTGCTGTTTCTTTGAAGGACAGGTGATTGACAGGATGACGCTAGACTTTCGCCTTTACACCTGGTCCTGGTGCAGCTGCGTTGTTCTCAGTCTCGCAGATTCTGAGACTATGCACATGAACTTGATGTCCTCCTGTGACATCCCTTCTTTTTTTCACAGCTGTTCTCTGGAAAATCTGTGTTATAATGTTGTAGTAACATATTTTCAATCTCTGTTATTGACACACGATTGATTGAATGTTTTGGCAGCTTACTGCTTTGTTTTGCGAGGTCATCTATCTCTTTGCATGGTCCAGCAACCACCCATCCAAATGCATTCTTCATGGCATGCGGTCCACCTCCTTGACCAGGTAAGATTTGTGACTGCTCGAAGATTTCTGGGTATTTGATTCCTATTAAAAGATCAACTTCAGAGTCAATATGAGATAGGCGTACCTCTTTAAGATATGCCCACTTATCGATATCTTCTTGTAGTGGAATACTATCTGTTCACTGGAATGGAGACCTGTGTAAAGACCTTCATCATAATTGAGACCAGAGACTTGTAAATCTGATAAGACAGAACATTGGGTTAGCATTTTGAATCATCATAGTTATTCATAGTTTTGAGGAATACTTGTGTTCTTCTCCCTTGAAGGCTTAATTGTCTCTGGAGCCTTTCAGTGCAAATTGTTACTGTACTGCCGAGGTCTATAAAGTGTATGTTTCTACAAACCTCTCGCTCTTCTTGGATTTTACCTTAACAGGAACTACTTGCAGTGCGCATTCTTCTTCAACCCCAGTTAAGGTACAGTCTCGATTTCTCTTTCAGTAGATGTTGCCACACTAGCTGTAGCTTTAGATGTTGCTCCACTGTCTTTTTTGATGTGCAGGATGTCTGGGTGCTGAAAAGAACATGTCTGACATTTCATTCTTTCTTTACAGTTCTTACCAAGGTGCCCCTTTTGAGACAGTGAAAACATAAACCTTTAGATTTTAAAAAGTCAATTCTTTCTTTATGTGGCAGTTCTTTGATTTTACTACATTCAGCAAGAGTATGCTGGCCATTGCAGAATACACAAGGCTTTTTAAATGCACATGTATCATTAATGGACTTTTTGACAGAGATTTCTTGAGTCCCCTTTTTGGCAGCATCAGATATACTTGTAGTGTAGATACCTCCTGATTTCTGTCCATACTTAAGAGGAGACCTTACCTTGTCAGACTTTTCCTTTTCTCTGTGCTGCCTTAAATAGGATGCATAAATATCTTAGCCAGTTTATGTAATAAGATAGTTAAATCGCTAATTCTATCTATCTACTTCTTCAATTTCATAGCTACATTTCTCCACATATTTTGTAACATACGTGGGAGCTTTGAGAGTATAGTACAAATATTTTCATTGCTATTAAATGCAGCTTTAACTAAAAAAAAATGGGATTCAAGAAAAGCCTGACATGCCAAAATGATTCCAGACAAATTATCTTCGTTTTAAAAGTTTAGTTAAATTTCAAAGTAAAACAATTCACACAAAAAAGAAAATTAAAATAGCAAAAAAGGGAAAATTATTTTTAAGAAAAGTTCTGTTCAAAGCTTGTTACATCTCAAATCGTTACTATTTACTTAACATTTCTGAACCATTCAAAATGACGGTCAGAAAACTGTATGCCTACCCCATTTCTGAGTTGAAAATGGGTCTTTTAAGTCCCTGCTTACTGGGACCTGTTCTAAACACAACTGAGCTTATTACTGCACTGTTTCTCAGTTATAGTAAGAAGGTTCTATCTCTTACTAACTTATAGGGGGAAAAGACTATACCATTAGTTATGACTATGGAAGAAATTTATTTTCTATTCAAATTAAGCAAACATTAATATGAGTTTAACTCAAAACTTTAACTTTCTAAGATTGGCTCTTACATAACTGTCTAAATAATTAAAATACTGAGATGTACAGTATACTTGGAATCATTTTCATGATGACAGGAGTTAAAGCATGTTATTAAACATGGAAACACGGTGGCTCAGTGATAGTGACGGACTGGCATCCAATCCAGAGATTGTTCCTGCCTCACTAATTTAATTTATTGCAGCATAACTGTCTCTTTCAAATGTACTAACCCCCAATTCCTGTCCTTCCTTTTCTTTCTCCAAATACCCAATCGCCACACAATCCGCTCAGTAATAGATGTTAAGCCATCTGTAAGCTTAGAACACCGATTATTCAAAACTTTTAAGGAACATTGAAATACATAGTACATGTTTAATTATTCTATCCATCTATCCTTCCAGTGTCACACCAGCTCCAGCAAGAATACAGTGTGAGGTAAGAACAATCCCTCATCTAGCTAGTGCTGCGACACCGTGTCCTCGCATGTTTAATAATTAACAATATAGATTATTTAAATGATGTTAACATTTTATCTGTATATATATATGTATATAATAAACATGTTTTGCTGCATTCCATCTTAAAATGATATTGTCATCATATGTAAACATTTGCTTAAGTGGCTCAGGTTGTGCAATATTATATCTGTAGTGCAAGTTTACAGTGAGGTGATTGTACTTATAGGTAAAGACAGTTCTACAAGGAGCACTTGATGGGCAGATTGAGTGTGTTTATAGATCTTGGGATGAAACTGTTTGTGAACCGCGAAGTCTGTACAGGAAAATCTGTGAAGAGTTTGTCGTATGGGAGTTGTTCAAATAGACAGCATGGCTAAGGCAGCGTAAGCTTGATGCTGTATACCGATATTTCTCTTTCTGATCAGCTGCTGTAGAGCTGTGATTCCCCACTCAGATACATAGATATAAATACTCCGAGTGGTGCAGTGAGAGTAATATGGAAAAAGATGATCCGCTGTGGCAACTCCTAACGGGAGGAGCTGAAATAAGAAGAAGAAGAAGGTGCAGTGAGAGTAACAGCGCTTAAGCAGCTATTGTATTTGATTTGAATAGTTTGACCATTCCATGGACCATTATATTTTTACAGGTTAATTACAATCAGATGCCTTAAACTAATAAACAATATGCAGTTAATTTCAGTGTATTTGATAAAGCCGTGTCAGGGATATGGAACGAAAAAAGAAAGGGAAACCACATAGGAACAAAAACACTGCTTTGATGCTGGGTGCCGGCAGTTTGCAAAACTCAGCGGGGAACTTGCATACGGCAGGGTTTGAGTTACCGTGAAAATGTACGTGGCTTTATGCCAAGTTTAGGTTTTATACATCGCGATTTGAGAGTGGAAACGGGAGTACGCAACATTTTTGTGTGTACACACCATTTATACATGAGGCCCCTGGTCTTTCTGGATCAGGAGATTTTTTGAATTTGTCAGCTACTGCCCGTAAACCCAATGAGGTGTTAATATTGGTATATAAGGACTCAGGGTCCATAGTAAACAAAAATGCGTCCAGAGGAATCTGGTGTATTTTAATGACTTGTAAAAAATGAAAAGTATCTTTAACATGACTGTTATGCAGTTGTGGGTTTAAGAAATAATCAATGTATTCAGAGATGCTATAAGATTCCAAGGAGCAAGCAGAAATGATTTGTCTCCCAGGCGGTATCTCATAAGGCGGTCCATGAGTCTAGTGTCTTATGAATCTTTGGGAACAGATAAAATTTCCACCTGGATGGTATATTGGGACCTGAAAAATATTTCTTTCATTGGTAAGAAATATACGCATCTTCCACCAGTTTGGATAAAATGTTTACTCTTTTTTGTTTAGTTTAAAACTGTATAGGTTTAGCTAAAGGTTTTTAATGTAAAGTATTGTTTAATTGATGTTGAGCCTCATACAGATATTGTGTTTAATCAATAAGGACTGTCATCACTTCCTTATCTGACATTTTTATAGTGATATTCTTATTATTTCATGAGTAGGATTTTCCTGGGTCAAGTTAATATATGACATATTATCCAATGTTTTCCAGTCTTGTTGAATTAAGTCCAAAATTGGTTTACAAATTTTGGACAATTTAGGAACCCATGTGGATGGTTCCAGAAATTAACGCATCGAATCGTTTTCCACATAAACAAAAAAATCTAACAATTTTAATTTTCTATGATATCTATGAACATCATATCTAGTATCTTCCGTATTTATTTTGGATGGAGTAGGAATGAAGGACATTCCCTTTTGTAACAGTGAACTACCCAGTTCTGTAAATTTAAACATTTTGGATAAATTATAAGCATTGATTTCTAGGGGTAATAAACAATAAACATACTATTCTCGATAAATTTCAGTCAGGTTTTAGAACAAATCACAGCACAGAAACTGCACTCGTTAAAGTAGTAAATGACTTGCGGGTAAATACAGACAAAGGCCGTTTATCTGTTCTCATCCTCTTAGATCTGAGTGCCGCATTTGATACCATTGATCACAACATTCTTAGAAATAACCTTAGTGAATGGGTGGGCCTCTCTGACAGTGTCTTAAATTGGTTTGAATCCTACCTGGCAGGGAGAAAATTCTGTGTTAGTTGTGGTAATCACAACTCAAAGACGCATGATATTCTACATGGTGTTCCACAAGGCTCTATCCTGGGTCCGCTTCTTGTCTCAATCTACATGCTTCCGTTAGGTCAGATTATCTCAAGGTACAACGTGAGCTACCACAGCTATGCTGATGACACACAGCTGTACTTATCAATAGCACCTGATGACACCGACTCTCTCGAATCACTAACACAATGTCTTACTGGTATTTCTGAATGGATGAATAGTAATTTTCTCAATCTAAATAAAGAGAAACCTGAAATTTTATTGATTGGCAAATATGGATTCAGTGAGGTTATCAGAAATAAACTTGACGCATTAGGATTAGAAGTTAAGTAGAAGTTACTTGACTACTAATCTGCTTGATGCTTAGAAGTATACAGCATCAAGCACACGCTGCCTCAGCCACGGCAAAACGCTTCAGAGACTTTCCTGTAAGGACCTCGTGGTTCAGAAATAGTTTCATCCCAAGAACTTTAAACAATCAATCAGTCCATCAAGTGTTCCTCGTAGAACTGTTTGTACTTATAAGTAGAATCACCTCACTGTAAACTTGCACTACATTTATAATATTGCACAACCTGCGCCACTTTATAAAGCGCGTATTTACATATGATGACGGTAACGTTTTTAAGATGAAATGCAGCAAAATATGTTGATTATATTATATAGATAAACTTTAACTTCATTTAAATAATCTGTATTGTTAATAATTAAACATGTGAGGACACGGTGCAGCAGTGCTAGCAAGTTCACGGATTGATCCTACCTTGTGCTATATTCTTTCTGGGGCTGACGTGACACTGGAAGGATAGATGGATAGAATAGTTAAACATGTACTACAAAGATATTTCAATGTTCCTTAAAAGTTTTGACGTATCGTTGTTGTAAGCTTACAGATGGCTGAATGTCTATTACAGAGCTGATTGTGTGGCGATTGGGTATTTGGAGAAAGAAAAGTAAGGATAGGAATTGGAAATTAGTACGTTTGAAAGAGACAGTACTGCTACAATAATTTCATCAAAGGTCGCACACAATCACGCACTGTGTTACCCTGTTTAATAACATGCTTTAACTCCTACCATCAAAAAAAGATATCATGTATACATCTCAGTATTTTAATTATTCAGAGAGCTGTAATATCACAAATGTTTTGGATTCTGTGTCCAGTCGGAGGAAGAGAAAGCGGAAGCACGTAGTAATTCACACACATAGAGCAAAAGATCAAATACAAAACAAAGCTATTAACGTGCTACTTTAGATACGATGGGATTTGAGAAACTAGTTAATTAAATGATTTTAAGATGAAGTTTATGATGTTCTACTTTAATGACAAAATAAACTATGTGATTAAAGTGGACATTTCGAGATTGAACTTAACATTTTGTGCTTTTTTCCTACTGTATGCCTTTTTTTGTTCCTCTGTACCCTAATAAGCTCAGACGGTGGGCTACAACTCGCCTTTTCACAGCGACTTTGATATGTGACAACTTCTTTCTTATGTCGGGCACTATGCTACTTTGTGAACTTGAGCTTTCAAGTTTCTCCAACATGCTATGTTACCTGACCAACTTCCTTTTGTTGTTTATACCACTGTTTAAACCAACAAATAGTACGTTTTTCTTTGCCTCCACTTGGTATTTGCTGAAATTCTTATATTATCCCTCTTGCTTTTGCCATTGCCTTTTCACAGAATGCTGAGCTTAAGGGCTATTTATATTGATTTGCATATTCAAAGAGGCATGATTCTGAGAGGAGTTGGGGCGGGACAGCACGCGCGTGCACGATAGTTACTTTTCACGCTGACCGGGATTTATGTAGCTGAACAACGCGGAAGTGGGTGAACGCACGGATTCGTGCATCTGGATTTTTCTGTGCGTAAGCACATTTCGGCTTTTGTGCTTACGTCATGTTACAGTGCAAATTCTACGCACGGCGTTATGCATGAGGCCCCAGGAGAGTATTTACAGTACGTGTGTAAAGTAAGTGCCGAGTATTAAGACCCAACTTCAGCAGGTTACTCATCTTAATCCAGTTACGGTGAGCATCTTTCAGTTCCATTTTTCTTGCCCTGTCTGTGTATTTCAGGTCGGTGTACATTTTTGTCAAACACACGACGTGACACTGGGACACAGCGACCCCAGACATTTCAACATTGGGGTGGTTTTTGAGGATGAAAATCGAGCCCTGTCAGAGGTTTTGGATTTTGCTACAATTCGTGGCTAACGTTTTAGAGAGCTCTTCCCAGATGAGACTGTTGCGGTCAGGGTGCAGACGTCTGGACCTGCAAGACTAAACTCTGACCATGCTGCTCTGATGTCGCTTTACCCCTCAGGCTCTCTGCCCCCAGACAAATGGACTATTTGCTCGCCCCTACAAGAGAAGATGTGCATCATGGGACCTTAAAACACACACAAGACAACCACCAAGTCCCCGGGCAGCACACTCCACGCCACAAACACCGGTGGTCTCCAGGACCACTGCAACGGCAGCAAAAAGAAACGATGACCAACTGTAGTCTTACACAAAAATATCGGTTTTATTTCAATTTAAGGACCGTTTTTGATCAACTGGGGGGCTGAGGCAGCAGGTGGTGGTCAGCCCAGGAGGGTCTGCTCAGCAAAGCACCCCTGACCAGCTTGAAATTCATCTGCTTTAAAACTTCAGGTTCCTGGCAAACCCAACCGGGGGTGCAGGACAACTACTCCTCCTCCTCATCAGAGGAATCAAAACTTTCCTTTTTTTATTTAAAAAGCTTCCTTGCCCAGAGCTGAAGGAATTGAGCTGCCACATGCTCACAGTCATCATCATCATCCTGGTACTTCTACGGAGAGACAGACAGACAGACATTATTACTTAAAATATCCAAAAAATAAAAATGAAACACCAGATGTCGGCAGAGGGTCGTCTTCCTCTTATGGATCGGCTTGGACTTGGCTGTGGTGGTCTTCTTGGAGACCACCTTGGCTTTCTTTTCCACACTGACCTTCTCACCCTCCAAGTTACTTGAACTGGAAGCTGCAGTTCCCATCATCTTTGTCAGGGCTGTCGATTTTAAGGGCAGCTTGTCATCTTTGGAGAGAAAATAAAAATCAGCAATGCACCCACCTGATGATAAAGCTCTGAAACATTTTGAAGGCCACTGCAAACACGCATTGTAATCGCACTGGTGTAGTCACTGGTGTCATGTTAAGTACTTGAATTCTGAATTTAAAATTCACTCCTACTGAACTGAGAACTAAACTTTACTGAAGCGGCCGAGTGTGTGTGTGTGTGTGTGTGTGTGTGAGTGAGTGTATGTCTGGATGTATCTGCTCCCACTCCACATTACAATTTCTCCAGACAGGCTTGATGATCTAACTACACTGAAAAGTACATTTAGAAAATGTACGAGAACAACCTTTACAAGGACTGGCCATTCAGCCAACAAAACTCGCCAGTCCAAACCAATGAATTCCTCTAAAATAACATCAAGCCGAGCTCTGAAGGTCCCTAATGTCCTCGTGTCCACCACACGACCCAGTCACTCATTTCACATGTCTGTGGCTCTGTGAAGAAAAACTTCCTAATGTTTGTGTGAAATTTACCATTGTTTCCAACTGTGTCCCTGTGTTCTTGATGAACTCATCTTAAAGTCACCGTCTCGATCCACTGGACTAATTCCCTTCATATTTTTAAACACTTCACTGAAGTCTCCTCTTCATCTCCTGTAAAAGCTCAGCTCTTTTATTATTTCCTCATAATTACCTGTAGCCCTCATACAGCCTTGTCGCTCTTCTCTGGACCTTTTCTTGTGCTGCTTTGTCCTTTTTGAAGCCTGGAGACGCAAACTGCACCCAGGACTCCAGATGAGGCCTCACCAGTGTGTTATAAAGCTTGAGCAGAACCTCCTGTGACTTGTACTGCACACATCAAGGTGATATATAACCTGACATTCTGTTAGCCTTCTGAACGCTGTCGGGAAGTCGATAGCTTAGAGTCCACGACGACTCCTAAATTCTTCTCCTAAGGTGTACTCTCTATTTCTGATCACTCATTGTGTATTCAAACCTAACATTTTTACTTCCTATCGGGGCTGGCTCTACGCTGGGGCAAGAGGGGGCAATGCCCCTTAAACAAACGTCCTGTCCCCTTAAATCAAACTTTTAGAAGTTGAGAAAGACAATAATAGATTACCCACAAACTGAATATGGACAAGGTTTACTACAGTAGCTGAAAAGGCACAAATGAGATGATAGGTTTCACCTCTTGTTTGCTCTTTCCCTCCGTGCTCTGTTTGTGCGGAGGCTCACACAGCACTCGGCAGAGATCCCCCACTCACCCTCCCCCCAGCTAAACATCCAATCGCTGTTAGTATGCAAATGACCCGGTGTCAGGTTTCTCAGTAGGTAGGGCTGTGCAACAGCGGGAGGCTTTGAGGAAGCAGCAAATGTCTGTCGTCAAAATCATAGCGACTCGTGAGATAATTAACAACAACTTAAAAAATCCATCTATATTTGTACAGTCAATGGGGGTCTAGTCCATTGCTCTTTTCACAGTTTCAGTCTGGTAGAGAAGTGTTTCTTTCTCGATCCCACAAGCACCACTGTGAGCCTGTCTGCTGCACAGAGCCGACTAGAGGACCTGAGTCTGTCTGTCAGACCCCGACACAAAGACCCGCCCCAGCGTTCAACTCTGCACTCAACAGTTTTCTGTTTACATATACTGATGTAATCACAGAGATTTTAGTAAAGATTATTCACTTTCCACCCCAGCTTCCAGCAGCTGACAAAGGGAAAGTTAATGCTGTGAGATGCATCCTTTTTTCCAAGGTTTTAAAAAGTGTGGCGCTGCTCCTGCCTGTACCAATAGCAGTAGCAATTATGCCGATGCTGCTACATCACAGACAGCAGCTAGCATGTCTACTCCTGTGGCATCAACAGGCACTGCTTCTCCTGTACCTCTGCCAACAATTGCTGCCCCAAAGCAAACCGCTCAGCTACCCAGTGACTTAAATGGCAATACACCATCCCGGCCAATACTGGGTAGTTACCCCAAACGTGTATTTGGTGGTACAACATTAAGACCATTCAATCCTGCCTGGTACTGCACACGACCATGGCTGGAGGGCTCTGCTGTGTGGGACGCATGCTTCTGTTTCCCCTGTCAGAAATATGGCAGCACTGTTAATGAGAGGGATGTAGTTTTTAACTTAATTGATTTTAATAACTGGAAAGCAACACTTGATCGAGACAAGAGGCTACAGAGGCATGTGTCCAGCCACAACCATGGGCATGCTTCAACCACCTGGACTGAGCATAAAAGCAGAGAGGTCACAGGGGGGACCTGTGGATTCAATGTTGGTTGGTAAAACACAACTTGAAAAAAAACATTACTATGTCAAGAGTATTGGTAGTGCTATAAGGTTTCTCTGTGTAAATGAGTTGGGGGTCCGTGGGACTGCAGAAACCTTGAGACATGATGCTTCAGGTATTTTCCTAAAACTGATGGAATATACCTTAGAGAAGGATGAGAAGCTAGCAAGCATTGCTAAGGGTGTCCCAAAAAATGCAAAATACACATCTAAGAATATCCAAAATGAAATTATCTAAACACTGGCTGACATGGTGCTTGGAGAGGTCAGGAAAAAATATGACAGTGCTGCTTCTGCAAGGTTTTGCCTCAAAAGTGATGGGACCAGGGATAGGTGCAATGTGGAAAATGTGTCTGTGAAAATACGGTTTGTCAGAAATTCCATGCCAGAGGAGCATCTTATTGGGTTGCTTGACTTGCAACAACTTGACGCAGAGTACATCACCTCTGAGATGCTGTTACACCTTTCTGATGCTGGCTACAGTGCTGACAGTATACTGAGCCAATGTTATGATGGGGTTAGAGGTGGAGTACAAGCTCTGCTCCAAAAGAGGCTTGACAGATATGTCCCATACATCCACTGCTACAACCACCAACTACACTTAGTGGTTGTGCATGCCATGCAGAGTTAGCCATGTGCAAAAATATTTTTTAGCCTATCTACTTCACTCTACAACTTTGTTCACCACCACTATGTGCTCCATAAACATGATGCCCCTTGTCTAAAAAGGCTGCTCTTGAGATCAGATAGACAAGCCATTATGAGGTGACAAGGTGCACTGTGGACAATCAAGAACAAATCCTTAGTGTCCTATCTGAGATGACAGAAGATGATGATGCTTCAGTTGACCTGTGCACCGAGGTATCAGGCCTGCTATGCCAAATTAAGAGGCATCACTTCTTTGAGATTGGAAAGTTCCTAGTGCGGGTGCTTGGTGTCTTGAAACCAGCAAATGCTATTCTACAGTCTCAGTCAGTTGATCTGTGCAGAGTTTCTGAGATTGTTAGTGCAGCACTGGACTCCTTAAAAAACATCCGTGAGGATGACTGTTGGGGAGTGTCATCTCCTGCTGAGGATGAGTCACATTCAACAAAGAGAAGGAGAACAATGAGCAAACACCGGGGTCAAAGTGTTGTGCTCTCAACTTTGGGCCATACAGACTCTGGTGACCCTACCATTTCCCCCCCATCAGTCTCTGAAAAGATCCCCGCTCAACATCCTTGATTTTCACACAAGAATATTGACCTGATGAGAGCCATATCTAGTCTTGCACCCAAATCTAGTGCATTTCTAGATCATCTGGCTGTGATGGCTGGCACTGTAGCAGATGTTGTTGTAAGTCTGAAAAATGAAGTTCTTGTGGCAAAACAAATGCTACTCAAAAAATGTTCAAAGGAAACAGACCTGTCCACTGTGTGTAAACTCCTGCAGGAGTACAAGGAAGCCTTTCCCGAGCTGCATAAATTGTTTGTAACAGCCCTGGTCATTGGTGTGTCTTCAGCATCGTGTGAGAGTTCCTTCTCCACTTTGTGACAGGTCCTAACTCCCTATCGCTGCACCATGTTACATAAAAGATAGAGGCCCATGAGAAGTCCATAACAAATAACTTGGATATGGATGAATTTGGAAGAGTTTCTGCAAAGGGAAACAGGAGACTGTTGTTGTAGAGTGGATTGAGGAGAAAGGAGAGCGGAGCTGTTCAGTCGCAAACAGAGAGTTCAGTTGCTTGTAAAATAAACAAGCTTAAAACAAGACAAAAAAGAAGATAAAGTTCAAATGTTCTCTTCTAAATCTGTTGTGTTCTACAAAATTTTTTTTTATAACTTCGCCTACCCTTTTCAGTTTTGTTAATATTGGCAATAGTGAGAAGTGTTATTGTTGGGTTCGAATATATTTGATATAGGCCATCCAATTAAGGTAAATGTCATGTTTTTAGTTGTTATAATCTGATGAGGAATATTTTATTTTATTTTTTGTTGTTTTATTTTTCAGTTTTTCTCCTGAGGGATTGGCACCTTATCGTGGTCAGGGGGTTTGCGTGCCTGAGTAACCCTAAGAGCTATACCAGCAGAAGCTTAGCCTTCAGGTGGGACACCCAAGCTGGACAGGTCTTAGGGTAGAGGCCTGACGAAGTGCAATCCAATTACATGACAAAAACAGTTATCCAGATTCTGTGAATTTCATTTAAAAACACCAGGTATCCTAATTGTTCTTTCTGGGAATATTATCCCTCCTCCTCATAGAGGACCATAGTGTTTCCATATAAATGATGACTGTTACCATCAGGCAGGTGTGTTACGCCCAGAAAATGATGAGTAGAGGCAATAGGCTCAACTGTATATCCTCATTTAAGACAAGGTCACCAACAGGAGAATGCATTGTATGGAAAATTCAAGGTGCCGTCCCGCACTGATGAATCAGTTAAGGTGATGAATGAGTTAAGGTGATGAATGAGTTAAATGAATCCTTTCACTCCAGCATATAGAATGATGTTTGAAATCGAACAGGAATGCAGAGAGAAGCAGGTGCACGACCAAACACTGCTGTAGTGGAGATTGCACTGGATTGGAATCCACAGAGACATAATTCTCAAAGGGCAAATGAGGTACCCATCGTGTTTGACCACCCAGAAGGAGAACCACCTTTGGAGCAGGACATCCTGATCTGTTGTAGAGCAGATGTAGGGAATGCAAATAGGAACTGCCAAAGGATTAGTTTTCTTGATCCAAACTTGGATGCAAAGGTATATTCACTGCTATTTCCACACAGGTATCAGTGGTTAGTAAATTACAACCTAAATCTGAGTCGCAAGTTCAACTGCCATATCAATGTAGAGATCTGTGCTACAGTGAAGAGCGTGAAGTACGTCTCCAAATACGAATATAAAGGACATAATTGTGTGAACATTGTCATTAGAGAGCGTACTACTCTTGAACATGATGAACTTGGGCAATTCATGAACTCTCAGTACATCAACTCCCCGAGGCAGTGTGATGGTTGTTTTGATTTGATGTCTGTGAGCATTCGCAGTGTGCACACTAGATAGGGGTAGGAGTGGAGATACCACCCTGACAGCTTGGTTTAGGCTGAAAAAGGACATACTTAGAGTGAGGGATTATTTTTAATTTGGAATTACCTGAGCGTTACCAGTGTGAAGATAAACATAGGGATGGAGAGTGAGAAGACAGATAAAAAAGATACAGATATTGTCTAAGAGCGCTGTTACTACACATTATAGGGGCTTGACAACCTAAGAACAATTGAATGGGTGGTCTTAGATCAATCATAGAGGCTGCAAGAGACGAAGGGCCATATAAATGTTGATTACTCATGGAACAGGTCCTTGGAAGATTCTGTAGTCTTTGGGATGAGCTGCAGCTGCTGAGACTCTTTGCCTTCTTTTGTGTTTTTGATACACCAATTAATTCAGAAGAATTGTTTGTGAAATACAGGAGAAGGTTGTGTGAGATGGTTGCACCACACTATCAAGGGAATGCAGATGGCTGTACTTTGTGTATAACCTGAGTGCTGCTTGACACAGAGGGAACTCTAATGCATCATGAAAAATAATGCAGGGATTGCAACTTCCCTGTAACACGAGCTGTCATGGGATATACAAATCCTGAGGACTATTTTGATGCAGTTCTTGAACTCGACCAAACAATGGTATTGGTTAAGACTATAAATACTCTTAAGTGGGAAGCACATCAACTTTCCTTTTGTCTCCGATGTCAAGTTGATGGACACAACACAAATTGTTCAGGCTTTCTTTCTCTTTCATTTTCCAAATGGCTGCAGGGTTATTGTAAAGCACAATGGATCCAATGGCTTATGCACAGAAAGTGTTCAGTTACCTTGGTAGGACATTTAAAAATATAACGACACAATACAGAGTTGTGTGCTCTTTTGTGTGTATTGATATTATTTATATCTTTAAAATCAATACTTTAGTGAGGATTTGAACAGAAGTGTATTTTTTAGTGATCATTAACAAACACCTGATGCTTGATATCCATTAGTTCAGATAAACCTCAGCATGTTGATTTCAAAAGCGTGAAAATTCTTTTTGTCAAGTCGTGTCAATAATCCCAAACAATGCAGCGATTGTCCACTCAGATCCTAAATTTGATTTAGTTTATCGTATTTCCTAATTGTGATGGTTGTTCAAGTGAAATGCCATTATATATAAATACACACAGCTGAAGTCATTTTGTGGTTAATAAATTCTTTGACTTTGCTCTCTGGTTTCAGTTCTTGTCTCAGGTTTCTCCAGTTTGCACCGAGCTTTATTTTATTGATTCCCTTGACGTCTCTTCCTTTCCCCTAACTGACGAGTTGCAGGTTACACAATCTGCTGCGCTGATGAAGTTGTTGTAAGTGTCTCCCTTCCCAGAATTCTCTTTTCTGCTCTGGTGCACTAATATTGATTATCAATTTGTCTTTGTAGTATTCATGCAACATACGAGTACAGCACAAAAAATAAAAAGATCAAATTAGACGCACTGTAAAATTATGTTATTTTGTTTTTTATCATGTTCTTTAAATTGTTAAAAGTATTATAGAATAATTTATTTTTTACCTTATTATTAGTGTATGCTTTAACACTAAAATTACCAAATCCTACGAAAAAACTCGTAAACTCTGCCCACCTTAAATCCCTTCTCACCTCTTAGCCTGTTTTGTCGTTTAAATGTGCTGATCAAGACAAGCAGCAAGCAGCCTACTGTTCCATCCCCACACCACTACAGAACGGGCACAAAGTTTTCCCAGCTCATGCCTTGATTATTTGGGAGAGTGAAGTGCTGAAGTTTTAGAATGGAAATAATTGATTGTTATTTGGAACACAAGCATTTCATTTGTGTTCCATTTCTACAATAATCTGTGTAAACACATCGTTAAAACAGAAATGATTATCAAATTTTAGTAATAAATGGCAAGTAAAGTTAATAAATATCAATAAAAAGTAATAAATGGTATAAACTATATAAAGTGTGAAACCTGAAGTCCAATTGTCAAATAAAAACTTTCACAAAAAGTTCAAGGATGACGCAACAGCTTCTGTAGCACAGCGGTAAGAATTGCTGACTTGTAGTCAAGAGTCCCTGGTTCAATCCTGACTGCCTCGTAAGTTTACCGTTTTCAGTAGTGAGCTGCTCTTACGGTTAAAATTCTACAATAAACACATATATTTGATTTTGCGCCTGTAACAGCCACTGCAAATTTATAGTACTTGTAAAAGTTAGTGTTTTTTTTCACTTTTATTCTCTTCCGTAGGACTGCACCCAGCAAACATTAGGAGGGGCCCATTGATATCTGCATGGGACTGAAGAATCTGGAGGACGCGACTTTAGAACCTAATTGGGTAGGAGAAGGCTTGTTCATTTGTTCAATTACACTCTTTCTGTGTTTTACACTCATCAGCAGCCATTTACACACCACATCGTGAACTAACACTTCCTGTAGTTTGATACTCAATGTCTCATGTGGCACCTTATTGAATGCTTTATGAAGACTGAATAAGTAATATCATTTCAACAGGTCTGATCATATCTTTTTGTTGCTTCCTCAAAGAATTTCAGCATATTAGTAAGACATGACCACCATCGACTGAACCAATACTGATTTTTCAGTAAAAGTCCTGTTCTTGCCATATGCTGCTCTGGCATCTGCTTTGAAATTCCTAGCATGAACTTTCCTAAAATGCATAATAAGTTTACTGGCCCATAGTTACTTGGCCAGTTTTTTTTTATACCCTTTCTATATAATAAGGTAATATTTGCAAAGCATCTGCACTGATAGACCGGAAAGAAAAAAGAGTTGCCAGCTGCCTTGAGCACAACTTCAAAGAATATAACGTGCCTGTCACATGCCACCGCTGCTTGGCACAGTCAATCAATGCACCAAAGACGGGAACTCTGTGAGCAGAAAGGGATCAGAGCTTAGACTTGGTGGCAGTCTTGTATTGCGCTGGTACTTTGAAATGGTAAATTGCTGGTTGAGCTTTTGAGTACATGAAGTTAGCGTATGCATCCCCACAGAATCTGTGATGCAAGTGGCTAGCGCTATCTGTGGTGCATAGTGAGGAGAAGATACAATGAAGACATGCAGAACAAGCAAGTCCTTTCATAATATTCTCATTAAAGTCACTAATGTACCCCTTGTGGGGTGTAACTCAATCATTTCCGGCGCCGCATCCGAGTGGCAGCCTTTCCAGCAGCTCCGTGTATGATTTTATCTTTTACCTTTTTTTCTATTGTTCTTTTCAATTCACTGATCACTTCTACCACTTTCTTTTATGTGGAATCGCTCTCTGGACATTTATCTGTTTTAACTTCTGTGAATTTCACCTTGGGATTAATAAAGTATCTATCTATCTATCATCTATCTATCTATCTATCTATCTATCTATCTATCTATCTATCTATCTATCTATCTATCTATCTATCTATCTATCTATCTATCTATCTATCTATCTTATCATTTGTATGATGCTGAAGCCATATTGAGGTTAAAGTTCTCAAGTTTTCCTATGGGGTTGCATTGAACTTCTTCACTTTTAGCCCCGCTGTTTCTCTCAGCAGTTTATTCTTGTTATTTATGCTCAGATAAATATTGTGTAAGTTCACATGTCTTCCTTTTGATGGGCACAACACAAATTGTTCAGGCTTTCTTTCTCTTTTATTTTTCAAATGGCTCCTTGGTTGTTGTAGAGCAAAATGTCTCCTGCTACTTGATACACAGAAAATGTAAGAGAGTTAAAAATCTAACGACGTAATACTGAGTTGTGTGTTCAGTCCTGTGTTTTGATATTTTATATCTTTGTAATGAATGCTTCTTTAAGTTTCTTTAAGTGATCATTAACAAAGACTTGATACGATTTTTATATCCGTGTGTTTAGATAAACCCCAGCATGTTGATGTCAAACACGTGAAAGTTCTTTGTGTCAAGTCGTGTCACTAATCCAGACAATGCTGTGACTGTCCACTCAGATCCTAAATTTGATTCAGTTCATCATATTTCCTGATTGTGATGTCTGTTCAAGTGAAATGCCATTATATAAACACACACAGCTGAAGTCATTTTGCTGTTAAATTCTTTGACTTGGCTCTCTGTTGTCAGTTCTCGTCTCAGGTTTCTCCAGTTTGAACTCAGCTTTATTTTATTTATTCCCTTGACGTCTCTTCCTTTCCCCTAACCACAGGCTGACGAGCTGCAGGTTACACAATCTGCTGCACTGATAAAGTTGTTGGAAGTGTCTCCCTTCCCAGAAATCTCTTTTCTGCCTTGGTTCACTAATATTGGTTAACAATTTGTCTTTGTTGCATTGATGCAACATACGAGGCGAGCAAAAAAATAAATAAAAAGATCAAATTAAACACACTCTAAAATGATTTTTGGTTTTTTATCATGTTCTTTACATTGTTAAAAGGGTTATAGAATAATTTATTTTTTACCTCATTAATGCTGTATCATTTAACACTAGAATTACCAAAGCCTACGAAAAACTCAAAAACCCGACACACCTTAAATCCCTTCTCACCTCTCCGTCAGTGTCTTTTGTCCTGTAAATGTGCCAATTTAGACAAGCAGCATGTAGCCTGCTATTCCATTCCCCCCACCACCTCAGAACAGGCACAATGTTCTCCCAGCTCATGCCTTGATTATCCGGGAGAGTGAAGTGCTGAAGTTTTAGAGGGGAAATAATAGATCGTTATTTGGTACACCAGCATTTCATGTGTGTTCCGTTTCTACAATAATCTGTGTAAACACATTGTTAAAACAGAAACGTTTTTCATATCTTGGTAATAAATGGCGAAATGTACACATAAACTATATAATGTGTGAAGCCTGAAGTCCAAAGATCAAATAAACACTTTCACGAAAGGTTCAAGGATGATACAACAGTTTCAGTGGCGCAGCGGTAAGAATTGCTGACTTGTAATCAAGAGTTTCCCAGTTCGATCCTGACTGCCTTGTATGTTTACCGTTTTGAGTACTGAGCTGCTCTTATTGTTAATATTATACAATAAACACATATATTTGATTTGTGTCTGCAACAGCCGCTGTAAATTTATAGTACTTGTAAAAGTTACTGTTTTTTTTTTCACTTTTATTCTCTTCAGTAGGACTGCACCCAGTAAGCGTTAGGAGGGGTCTGTTGATAACTTCATGGGACTGAAGACTCTGGAGGACGTGACCATAGAACCTACTCGGGTAGGAGAAGGCTTGTTCATTTGTTCATTTACACTCTTCCTGTGTTTTAGACAGATCAGCAGCCATCTACACACCCCATTGTGAACTCCCACTTCCTGTAGTTTGATACTCAATGTCTCATGTGGTACCTTATCAAATGCTTTATGAAGACTGATTATGTAATATCATTTCAACAGGTCTGATCATATCTTTTTGTTGCTTCCTCAAAGAATTTCAGCATATTAGTAAGACATGACCACCGTTGACTGAACCAATACTGTTTTTTCAGTAAAAGACCTGTTCTTGCCATGTGCTGCTCAAGCTTCTCCTAAGTAATTCCTAGCATGAACTTTCCTATGATGCACACTAAGTTTACTGGCCTATAGTTCCTTGGCCAGTTTTTTTATACACTTTCTATATAATAAGATAGTATTTGCAAAGCATCTGAACTGATAGACCAGAAAGAAAAAAAGGGTTGCCAGCTGCCTGGAGCACAACTTGAAACGATAGAACGTGCCAGTCCCATGCCACCGCTGCTTGGCACAGCCAATCAATGCACCAAAGATAGGAACTCTGTGAGCACAAAGGGATCAGAGCTGTAGACTTGGTGGCTGTCTTGTTTTGCGCTGGAACTTTGAAATGGTAAATTGCTGGTTGAGCTTTTGAGTAAATGAAGTTAACGTATGCATCCCCACAGAATCTATGATGCAAGCGGCTAGTGCTATACAATTTGGGGCCGTCCCTGTCACTACCCTATCTTGCATGCATCAGCCAACTCCCAACTTTCTTTGACTTTAAATTTTGTTTCTGTGATGGTCCATCTCAAACCTGTCTTTGTAATATCTTGGTGTGTTTGATTGACACTTTAGCATTGGGTCTCTTCCAAATTCATCACACTCTGTCACATTCCCAGTCCGTTTCGTCCTTTAATGAGGCTAAATTTGGGTTATTGTTTCCAAGCCTATCATTACTGAAATTTTCCCTCTTCTTGACCCCTAAATCAACACAGGCTACAGTGCAGGAAGGACTCGGCAGCCACGAAGTGTTTGCCAGGATCCCCTGTTCTTGACCAGCTTCACTGGTTACGTCCTCAGGATTAAATTAAATTTCCCCCTTGATTTACATGTCTACCTTCAGCTCTTTATGTTCTCAAGGCCCGGCTAAACTGTCTTACATGTCCAACAACCAGACTCTCACGTGGGAGAGAAGCAATGCAGTCCTTGCAGGCTGGCCCCTGGAGCTCTGGGAGACTCTTTCCTAAGTTCTCTGAGTTGCTCCTCTCCCAACAAATCTCAATGAAAATTCCTCTTCTTGTCTTTTGTAATTTTATGTATGTGAGTAACCTGTTGGAAAGTCTTCAAAATAACATTATTATTTTTTAAGTTCCGTCAACTGGCACGTGCCTTCTGCACGCCGCTCTGCTTAATAATAATAATTAGGATTTGGATGAAGTAAAGACACTCGCAGGCTGACAGGTCAGATGGACAGACTAGAAAATCCTTAATTGTTACTATAACGTTTTACAGATTTACTTAAAGATTTACAGGAAATCTACATCTGATAACCCGCTTATTCCATCAGAGACCAGGGTCTGTGATAAGTATTATTGGGTGCCAACACACTCATATAACAGAGACATTTTACTGAACATTGTGACATTAAAAGCTCCATTTGTTAATTAATAGCAGTTTCATAAATTAGAAATGGTAAAGTAGAATTTTAGGTAAAAAATTATTACCCAACTAGCTGTGTGAATGTCTTCGACAAAAGAACCAATGACTCGAGTTTATATATTGTGAATTACAGAGGCTGGAACGTGTTCAGGTAAGATCTATGACTCGTGAATTATTCAATACAGTGCCAAAGCTAGTTTTCTGCTGGGTGAGGAGGAATGGGGCATGCAAGTGCTGAAGGCGTTAATCAGGCATGTTGCCATCTCAAAGGGTCAAGCACATTGTATATAGCTACACATCTTCACAGACCATGGGTCAGGTGGAACTAAGGCCATGGACTGCTCCAACAAACGACACAACAGATCTTTCGTTTTAGTGTCTGAATGTTATGTACAAGACTTTATACTTTTTCTGGTCCACACTTGTAAAGTCCATAAATTGGTCCAGCACTGAGTGCAGGACATTGGAGTGTCAGAAACTAATGGGCACCCTCAGTCATTTAATTTTATTTTGCTGCTTTCTGTTTCTTCATAATTTTAAACTTACTACTTT
The DNA here is from genome assembly GCF_016835505.1 of Polypterus senegalus. NCBI lineage: Eukaryota > Metazoa > Chordata > Cladistia > Polypteriformes > Polypteridae > Polypterus > Polypterus senegalus. Next base: position 18,147 of record NW_024386286.1, on the reverse strand, counting down.
TTAAAAACAATGAAACAAATGTATTTACGGTTGAAGAAGCAACTGCAGAGAAACACAGGGGACACCGGACTTGTGAAGTATGAAAGACTGACAGCTCTCAAACAAATATAATGCATCTTTTGATTTGATGACTATTAGTGAATTAAGACTGAATCAACTATTAAAGTTGCAGAACAGATTGTACTCAAAAGAAACATGAACTTAACTTAACAAAGAAACATTTGGTAGCTCCTTCTGCACTAATATTATAATTTTTAAGTTCTTATTTTTACAAAAGCCCCTTCATTTTGATCATCTTACCTGTGTATTCCAATCTAATAGTTTGCTCAGCAGAAGTTTTTGAGGCTGCATAATACACATACGACATTAATTTTGTTTTTCAACACAACAATGACCTTGATCAAAGTTTTAGAATTTAAAGGCAGAGAAATAACCCAAACACTTTAGGTGCAAGATGACAAGGCCTGTTTCAAACCCACAAAAAGGGGTTAGGGAGCACTTCTGTTTTCAGGTACAAGGCATAGCCCTCTCAGAAAATGAGGCATACCTGGTAGGGGTTAATCCCTCAATACCTGAAGTTGTTTTCCGCCTGTGTTTGCATGGGCCCAGTTGAGTACAGTACCAAACAGTGGCCATGTCTCAAACGACTATCCCCAATAGTGCAATTTTTTTTGGCCCCATTGCCAAATAACTTAATGCCTTTTCTTTAAAAAGTTTTGATTTTAACACCCTTTACTCATTCTTTCTGAAATTTATAGCCATAGCACCTTTTGTATGGCATTAAAGGTGTTGATTGTCCATTGAACTGAAATGGAGGACTCAACTGCCATTTGAATGACTAAGGTCTAAACAATGGTTTTTTTGACTGATTCCTTACGCGCACACCCTTTGAATGACAAGGGTGGTAACACATGCAGTGCTTTTTTAAAGGTTGCTCATTTATTGCACCAAATACTTCCCATATGCAGGCACCTGGCTTACTAAAGTTTTGCAAAATCTTAACTCCATCGACCTTTGAACCCAAATACAATGGACTGGATAAAAGAGACTAAAACTTTCCAACTCATCAGATGTTGGGCCTGTTTAACCACTAGAAGAGCCCCTTCTTTCCAGGTCATAGGCACTTAGCCATCCAAAAAATAGAGGAATAACCTTTGCCCAATGTACCCTCAAACTCCCAGGAGCATCTTATCATGCCTAGTTTGGGCTGATTGTGCATTATTCCAATATAGCTCTTTAGTATTGGTCTGATTTTCCAAAAAAATCTTGCTTTTAATTGTGTGAAACATTATTTTGGCGGGAGCATTTTTGATGGGACCAAGCATTGATCTTTGAATGGTATTCCAGTAACCTGAAGTTGTTGACCACTAAGGTGAAAAACTTTGAGGGGTTCATTAGGAAACTTCAAATGCCCGTCAGCAAGAGGGGTCAAAGAAATCATGCTTTTATTGCCTGGATGTGGTGGATAATGGATAGATATGGAGGCCTCTCTGGATTTACCCATGTAGCATAAATCCAACTACTTTCCTCCATCATTTGGGTTGAGCAAAGACAACCACTTCCTTCCCTAACTTCAGATTGATATATTAATAATTTGGAAAAAGAAATGGAAGAAGCTTGACCATCTCCAGGAAAAACTAAACACAAAGCGTACAGATTTGATTCAATTCCTAAAACCAGTATAATTTTTAAATATTTCATATTTAAAATGTTTTGTAAGTTTATGGAATGGGGACCCAAGGTTTTATTGATCTTTTATATTTGAGAAACCCCAATTCTTCCATAAGGTCTTCCAGGGTTAAATGAAACTCGGGTCAGGCAGCAGCAAGAGAGGGCCCAGTACCCGACCACTTCTTAGCCTTGATAATGGTGGATATGGCCAGGAGCGAGACATAGTCCCTCCGGGTCCTGTGCTTCCATTTATGTCCTCGGCAGAGGGTTCGGAGGACACTATCCACCCGGATATTCAGGAGGCATCCTATCAGATGCCGACAAATAATCTGACCCTCATGCGGGGACACGGCTCTACTGAGACCCCTTTTTCCCGACAGATGAGTTTATCCTTTTTGAAGGAAAGTTCCAAAGACACCCCAAGGGGGAAATTGGTGTTGCTTTACCTCATATTCTGTCTATCCATCATCCATAGCTCATGACCAAAATGGGGTAGGGCGGACGCACTAGGAAAGGGGAGACTTCCCCTCTCAGCCCTTCTTCACCTTCGACAGAATGCAGAGCCCCAGGCCACCGGGAAAATGTCCTCAACGTCCGGCTTCCCGACTCTCCCGGTTGCGTCTGACCCTCACCGGAACAAGATCCTTCGCGAGATACTAAAACTCCTCCATTGGGGGCAGCGATCTCCACCGAGCCCTCCGGAGAGTGTACTCCACCTATCTTAGGGGACCAGCACCCTGGATTTTCAGCGCTTGATTCTCATCCCAGCTGCCTCACTCCCCCTGCTACCGATCCAGGGAGGTGAAGATCATCGGCCTGAAATTGAAGCTTTGCAGGACAGCATCATCTGCAAATGCAGTGACCCAATCCTGGGAGTCCCACCAAACTGCGACCCCTCCATTGGTTGCCTCTTTGAAATCGCCCCAATAAAAGTCTCATGACAGAATCTGTCCACCAAGAGGGCCTCCATTTTCCGCGAGGCCCAAACTCTCATTTTGGAACGGCTTCCACTTACTCCCGAACGCGGACCAAGACTGACACCGGCCTGTAAAAAAAAGCCCAACATCTCTAACAGGGGGTCCACCATAACCCGGACCCCCTTCAGACCCCTGAGGGCACTCAAAATGCCTTTTCCAATCGGACAAACACTGTAGACCCCGGGGGGGCCGAACTCCCAAATGCACCTCCAGGACTCTGCAGGGTTTGAAGAGCGGTCCAACTGTTCCTGACCAGGGGTCGTACCAACCCCACACCGTTCCTCTGAATCCCAGGTTCACAAACCATGGACCCTCCTCCAAACTCCCATGCACTCTCCAGGGACTTGAGGGAGTGTGATCCTCCATGTTCACACCAGCGCCCCTGTTCTCCTGAATGAGGGTCGACTACCACGGCCCTCCTCCAGAACCCCCGATGATTTCCAGGGAGGCTGGAGACGTGTGTCAACCAAGCTGGTCAAAACATCCAGACCCCCTTAAGGGGAACCCCAGTCTCATCCACCTGGCCCCTGCCACCAAAGGAGTGTCACGACCACCTCAGAGCCTTAACCGGGTTCCCACAGTGGGGCCCACCTCAGAGTCCCCAGGTCCTGGCTTCCTCTTTGGGAAGGCATGTTAGTGGGATTGAGGAGTCTTTGAAGTACTCCCCACTGATCCATTAATGTCTCAAAGTCGAGGTCAGCAGCACCATCCCACCATATACAGTGTTGACACTGCACTGTTTCCCCTCCTGAGACGCCGGACGTGGACCAGAATTCTCAAAGCCGTCCGAAGTCGCTTTCCATGGCCTCTCAACCCTCCCATGCCCGAAGTTTTGCCTCAGCAACAACCGGCCGCATTCCGTTTGGCCTGCCGGTACCATCAGCTGCCTCCAGAGACCCACAGGACAAAAAAGTCCTATAGGACCCTTCTTCAGCTTGATGGCATCCCTCACCGCTGGTGTCCACCAACGGGTTCGGGGATTGCCGCCATGACAGAGCACCGACCACCTTGGGGCCACAGCCCGGTCAGCCGCCTCAACAATAGAGGTAACGGAACATGGCCCATTCGGACTCAATGTCCCCCACCCTCGGGACGTGGTTGAAGTACTTCTGACAGGGGACTCTGCCAGCCGTTCCCAGCAGACCCTCACAACACGCTTTGGGCCCTACCAGGTCTGCCCCGCATCTTCCCCCACCATCGAAGCCAACTCACCAACAGGTGGTGATCAGTTGACAGCTCCGCCCCTCTCTTCCCCCGAGTGTCCAAGACATATGGCCAGCAAGTCCGACTACACGACCACAAAAGTCGATCATCGACCTGAGGCTTAGGGTGTCCTGTGCCAAGTGCACATACGAACACCTTATGCTTGAACATGGTGTTCAAGTATGGGCAATCCATGATGAGCACAGAAGTCCAATAACAAAACACCGCCGGGTTCAGATCGAGGGGCCATTCCTCCCAATCACGCCCTTCCAGGTCTCACTGTCATTGCCCATGTGAGCATTGAAGTCTCCCAGCAAAACAGGAATCCCCAGAGGTATGCCCTCTAGCAACCCCTCCAGAGACTCCAAAAGGGTGGATACTCCAAACTGCTGTTCGGCTACCGCACAAACAACAGTCAGGACCCTTCCCCACGGCGGAGGAAGCCACCCCTCGTCCACGGGTAAACCCCAATGCACAGGCTCCGAGTCGGGGGCAGTATGCCCACACCTGCTCGGCGCCCCCTCACCGGGGCCCCTCAAGAAGATTGGTTCCAGAGTCCAAGCTATGTGTCGAGGTGAGTCCGACTATATCTAGCGAGCCTCTCGACCTCGCAAGACTAGCTCAGGCTCCTTCCCTCAGAGGGGTGACATTTCCGTCCCAAGAGCCAGTTTCTGTAGCCGAGGATCAGACATGTCCCGCTGCCACCACCCGACTCACACTACACCCAACCTCCTTGGCCTCCCATAGGTGGTGAGCCCATGGGAATTCTGACTAATGACATAATAAATCATTTTAAAGTACAAAGTAGGGTTTTGGTGGCATGGAGTGGTGTGTACTGTCAGATAACTTAAGTAAATCGTCATTCCGCTGTTCTCTTTTAAAAGACGTTTGATGTTTGCAGAAATTGACATTGAAGTTCAGGAGAAAATCAGGCACAACATCCCTGGGTAGAGTTATTGCCAACGTTGGTTCCCTCATGGTCTCGATAGCAAGTACATGATATAAAAACATAATAAAATCACATTACAATGTGTCATGTTTGTGTTTTTATTTTGTGCTCTCCTTGTATGTTGCATCAATACATAAAAGAAAATTACTCGTCCACATTAGTGCATCGGCCAATAAATAGAATTCGGGGAAAGGGGAGACACTTTTAACAACTTCATCAGTGTAATGGATTTTGTAACCTGGAACCCGTCAGCCTGTGGTTGGGAAAAAAGGAAGAGACATCAAGGAATACATAAAATAAAGCTCAGTGCAAACTAAAGAAACCTGAGACGAGAACTGACACCAGAGAGCAAAGTCAAGGAATTTAACACAAAATAACTTCAGCTGTGTGTATTTATATAATGGCATTTAACCTGAACAGACATCACAATGGGAAATACGATGAGTTGAATCAAATTTAGGACCTGAGTGGACAGTCACAGCATTGTCTGGATTAGTGACACGACTTGACACAAAGAACTTTCAGCGTGTTTGAACAACATGCTGAGGTTTATCTAAACACACGGATATCAAGTGTCAGGTCTTTGTTAATGATCACTTAAAATGACACTTGTGTTCAAATCCTCACCCTTAAGTTGAATTGAATTGGTATATTCTAACTATTTCTAGCTTCTTTTACTAAACATTATTCTCAATTAGTCATCAGCCTAGCCATGTTTAAGGAAGGTGCTGGTTTTAAACTGTGCCTTTTGCCTTCGTGCTCTTGTGTACTGTTTCTGTGACAAGAAACATGTAAGACAAAGCACTTAATTGAATGTGCTAACAGTACATTTAAAGAGTACAGAAGAAGAAGTTAAGAATCTTTGAGTATAAAACAACTAAAGTTTTACAAGAAAAGCCAAGTTTAGAGAAGATACATTTTCTTTTTTTTGCCTTTTCTATGTGTTAACAACTTTTTATTTATTCTTCTGAAGATTGTTTGCTTTGGTTTTTTCACTAAATATTTTAAAACGAACTTATTGACTGAGAGGTTTTTTTTGGGCCTCACGCTTTACCCGTGCTAGAACTCACCTTACACTCCTACGGCTACTAGGAGCAGATTAATTTGCAGAAAAAGAAAACATTAACTTCAAGATTAAAATGAAACGTTTACTATGTTAGAAAACTAAAACAATAAAGGAGCATTTCATAGAATTTGACTCTTAAACAAAACACCACCGACTGACCAAAGTTGAACAGAATGTCGGTCCGTCCTGAACTCTGCTGTGGAGTTTAGTTTCAAAATCTGAAAGTAAATTGTAACTGCAGATGTTAAAGATTATTATATTTCCATATATTGGTAAAATTCAACATTACTTAATTCATATTGAAATAAATAATTCTTCCCAAAATAACGGAAATAGCAATAATCATTATACAATGTTACAAAAATAAAATAGTGTGAACGAAAACTCAGACCCGACAGCAGGTGTGGTTTATAAAGCAGCTTTATTTTCAGAGTCACGGTGAGAAAGAGTTTCAGAAAAAAGACAATCAAATATACATGACAGCTGCCAGGGCTCTTCTGAACCCCGTCCTGTTGGGTGGGGTCCAGTTTTATACCCCTAGAATGTGTGATTTAATATCATTATAAAATGTAACAGTCAACACATTTATTATACAAAACCTTTAGCCCTTTAACGCCCCTTGTAAAACTTGATTTCTTGGCCCTTTTGTTATGCTCAGATGTAAGCTAAGGAAAACGTGATAAGGCAGACTCATGTGTGGAATGCTCAGACCTTGAGTCCTTTGCACAAATATTTTTCTGTTTGCTAAAACAAAGCATGCTGTTACTTGGTTTAGTAAAGCTTACTCGGACATGAATTAGTAAAAGGGGAACTAAGAGAACATTCGCTTCCACAATAGTCACCAAGAAACTCTGAAGTGTTTATATAAACTGCCAGGAGTCCCCAATATTTTCAATGGTGTTTATTACACATTCAGATAACAAGAAGATTTATGAAAATAACTGTGGTGAAATACGCAACATAAACAGTGTACACTCCACATGAATAAAGTACAAGTTTAATAAACAGCCTTCATAATACAGTCGAATATGAAATGATTGTATTGTTAAGAAATACATAGTATTGCACTGCTAATATGAAAATGAGCAAAGGCATAATTTCAAATAATTTAACACATTTAAGTTCAGAACATTACATTTTTATTTTCTTTACCATTTACAGTAAATTGAGCACAGAAGAAGCTGAGCTAAATATTTTACACGCATGATTATTTTCAGTGCTTTTCTGAACCAGGAATACATAAAAGCATAAAGAATTGGATTAACTCCAAAGTTCACTTCACTGACGAACACAAAGACATTCCTGATGATGCGTTTGATTATGTTATTAATATCAGTAAAAAGATTGTAAAAGTAAAGAGGCAGCCAGCAGATAATAAAACCCTCCGACTACTCCTAATGTTTTGGGCTTTTCTTTCAGAAGGTTTTGATATTTTTCTGTCACCACCTCCTCAGTTTGTCTCTTTTCTATCATACAGTTGATGGCTCTTGAATGGCTTCTGCAACTACAAATATTCTGATATAAAAACCAATCATCAGTGAATAAGGAATAAAAAAAGTTACAAGTAAAATAAAAATATCCACTTCAGTATAAGTGAATACAAAACAAGCTCTTTCACAACGCTCTGTTATAATATCACTAAGACATAAAAGTACGACTGTAATGAAAAGTGCAAACACACACTACAGCAATGCTAACATTTGCAACAGTCAAAGTTATTTGAGCTGTAAGTGAAAGGATGGCAGACAGCAAATGTAGCGATCAATGGATATTAAAACCACATTATATACAACTACAGTATTGAGAATATTGGCAAGTGCCTGATACAAAACAATAAATAACACCAAAGTACCAGCAACCTTCAATCAGGCCAATCAAAAAAGGGCAACACAAAGAAACCTGCTAAGAAATCGTCACTGCAGTGAAAGGATCAGAAGATTAGTCGGCGGTGCAGCTGAACAAAATGAGAAATAGAAATGATGACAAGAAGATTTCCAAAGACTGTCGATAAAGCAAAAGACACGAGAAGTGTAATAAACTGGATAAACTTCAGTTCCATAAATCAGTTTAAGACAAGATGTATTACTGTGAGGATAACAACGGCCAAATCTCAGTCCATTCCACTCCATGTCTGTCCCTGACTGAGCCGTCCTGCCTGCACACTGAGATGTTTATACACTGAGGCCCTGCAGACTGCCATATTCTCTCTGCTGACGTCATTCACATGAGGCGCCTCTCTCTGCTGTGTGTGCTTACAAATTCTCTCAGGATGTTTGTTTGTTCATTTCAGTTCTTACTCACAATGAGTTCATCAAACTCAGATGTCTTCATTATATTTGTTTGTCAGGAGCCGCTCAGGGCTGCGGTGGTCTCTCCTCACAGCTCCACAGTGGTCAGCTGCTGGCTCTCTGCAGTTCTTCTCTCCTCTGTCTGCTGTTTTTGTTTTTTTGTTCTCCGTCACTTTGACTTTCTTTCCTCATCACAGCGAGCAGCACATTAAATCAGCAGGTTCAGATGAGCTGAGGTTGTGCCCAGTGGTGGTCTGACACTCCATCCTGTGCTGTGCTGCTCAGAGCCCCTCTGACTCCCCCATGGAGTGTGCTGGGCCACCTGTGCTCATGAGAGCCCCTCACCCACACACACACATACAGTGTACAGTAAAGCTGTGTGTTTTGTCTTTCCGGACCCTCACATTAAATTCCAGACAGTATTCTGCTCTTTCGTCAGTCTGACGTTGTGCTGATTGTCTTTGTCTGATTTCCTGGACGCCTTTCTTTTATTAAATCATAAACACAACACGCATTTCTCTGTGGCAGCTAAACTCCTAGAATTCCAATGCAGCGCGCTAACTGATGTGCTTTTTATTATGAAGAACTTTGCTGTTTAACTGATTTGTAACTTTCATCAAACAAAACTAAACGACTGGCCTGTCGGTTTTGAAACACTGAGGGGCACCGCACTGCATGAGTTTGTTAGCCATCATCACTATAAGGACAATTAAAGTTCTTAATAAATATAGAGATAATGCAGAGATCTCCCGAACAATCTTCTGTGATATTTTAATGTTTAGATTCACTATTTTATATTAATATTACAGTTGCATTAAATTCATACTGTGTTAGAGTAACAACAAGTAATGTTTTAAGAAACTCTGAACTGTACAATAAAATACAAGAGGACCGCCTCCATCATACGAGTTCAGTTTTGATTAAATTAGAAGCGCTGCTCAGTGATGGTAGACGTACGACTTTACTGAGTTTCTGTCATGTCGTTGTTTCCTCATCATCGACACAGACAGTGAAGTGGTCCTCACCACACAAGAAAACATACGTGACACAAGGGTGGTCTGTTAATACAAACTTTACATGAGGCCCTCGTTACTCCATGTGTCACTGAAGCACCTTCTAGTGTCACTTGTCATATATTTTTGTCATTAGTCTGCATAGTGCAGTGCATTTTGGGGGACAGCAGGCTTCATGTTGTAAAGCAGCTCTGCTCAGGGAGCCCACCCATCATCAGACACTCGCATGTCTTCACAAGAAGTAAAATGTTAGGTCTGAATACGCATGGTTTCTTTGGAGACTGACTTAAGTGCTATAATGGACCATTCAGAAGCCATTAGAGAGAGTAAAGAGAATGTCAGGTTATATAGCGCCTGATGTGTTCAGCAGATTTCAACTGCCAGTCCACAGATCAGCACTGGTCCATACGAAATGTTTCCTGTCCACAAAACAGAGGCCAGTTCATATATCCACCATAATAGAAGTTTTTTGTGTTCTGTTCTTCCAGTTGCTTTTTCTCTGCCTTCCCAAAAGATGGCACATCACAGACATTCATAGTGTTAAAATGCTTTGTACTTGTCATTCCAATAGATGGCGTATAACAAACATTAACACTGCTTGTAGAAATCCTGTACTAAATGGGTACCACAGAGACATAGAAATGGGGCAGACACACAGCACTGCTAACATTAACACTCAATACAACCAGTAGAGAGTAACTGCTAGACTGAATTCTGTGTGTCTCAGGTTTCGTATCTCTGTTATAAGACATTTGGTAGGGATTAGTAAAAGAAAGTAATGTTTGTATGTACCATCTGTTGAAATGAAAATGCTGTGCACTTTCTTACTACCTGAATTACAAAACACTTTCCAGTAGATGGTGCACTTTCAAATGTTAACATTATTATGTCAAACAGACAGTTACTGCTAGATGGGCAGTAACAGGCAGCTGTATCTACAATAAGGTTCCAATTAGGGAAAGGATCAAATGCATAAACATATGATGAGACACATGAAAACCCAAAGCTAAGGAAGTCTGGGGCAAAAAAAAAAAAGATGTGACGCACAGACCAGGGATGATGAATTTCATGAGGATGTGGATGTTAATTATAGGATGTCTGTGAACACTCAGTACTCAGACAGTAGAAAATCCAGAGGAACATTGAGAGTGAAATCAAAGAATACCATGGCCATTGTAGCAGGAGGCCCAGGAGACACCAAAAAAAACCAGAGCCAAACTAAAGTGTGATGTTTAGTGTCAGGGGGTGAGAAGGCATTGGGACAGGGGCCCCAAACCTTACTACAACTCACGAGATTGACTTAAATTATTTCATTGGGATTGAAGAAGACAGCTATAGTGTAATCTGAGCAGTCAGTGCAGATATTGTGGATAAAGATTTATTGAGGAGGAGCAGAAGAGAGACTTGTCTTACTCCACTTCCAGTTCCAGACAGGTCAAAGTGCAGATGCTGTAAATTTCACTTAAAAACATCAGGTACTCTAATTGTTCTTTCTGTGAATATTATCCTCCTCCCATAGAGCACCCTATTGTTTCAGATAATTGATGACTGTGACCATAAGGCAGGTGTGTAACAAAAAATGATGAGTAGAGTCCATAGGCTCAACTGTATATCCAACTCCAGACAAGGTCACCAACAGGCAATTCGGTGCCGTCCTGCCTGATGAATCAGTTAAGGACAAATGCATGAAATTAACCTTTCACCCAGTGTGTAGAATGATGTTTGAAATTGAAGAGGAATGCATAGGCAGCAGGTGCTCGACCAAACACTGTTACTGTGGCAAATACACTGGATAGGGAAATTTACAGAGACATAATTTCAAAAACAAATGAGGTAGCCATCATGGTTTTAAGCACCCCGAAGGAGAACCACCTCTGGGGTGGGACCTCCTGATCTGTTCTAGAGTAGATTCTGGGATGTAAATAGGGACAGCCAGAGGATTTATTTATTTGATCCAAACTTGATGCAGTTATATTCACTACTATTTCCATACAGCTATTAAAAAATAGAAAGTGTTAAAGAGTTAAGATAAGTGGGGGGACAATGAAGATATGAGTGGCTAGTAAATTACAACCTGTACCTGAGTCATGTGAAGTACGTCTTCAAATACGTATATAAGGGACATGATTGTGTCAGCATTGTCTTTAGAATACTCCTGAACGTGATGAAATTAGGCAAGTCGTGAACTCTCTGGATATCTGGGCCACCAAGGCAGTGTGGCGGCTGTTTTGATTTGTTGTCTGTTAGCATTCCTATAAAGTATGCAGTTGTATTTAGAGAGGAAAAAGAAGTATGCACTTTGGATAGAGGTGGGGGAGAGATACCACCCTGACAGTCTGGTTTAAGCTGAATAAGGACATACTTGGAGTGAGGGATTATTTTTATTGCCAATTGCCAGTAACATTACCAGTGTGAAGATACAACATGGAGATGGACAGTGAAAAGACAGATAAAAAAGATACAGATATTGTCTTAGATGACTTTTACTAAATATTAAAGGGGCTTGAGGTCCTTAGGACAATAGAAGGGGTGGTTTGTGGATCATTCATGAAAGCTGCAAGAGCGAGGGGCCTTGTCAACAATAATTACTTCTAGAACAGGAAGAGTCTGTACTCATTGGGATGAGCCGAGCTGCTTTTACACTTGTCTGACTTAATAATAATAAAAAAATACACAAAATTTAAAATAATACCAACCTTTTCAAATGCCATACATTTACAAAGGCTGGTACAGACTCATCAAATTTATGTTTTACTCTATTATAGTAATATAATAGCAGCTCACTACTCAAAAATGTAAATACTGTAAGGACCAGATTTGAACCCACGTCCTTTTGATTATAAGACAGTGTGTACCGTAACCCAATTTCTTTTCTTCAGTAACATTCTTGAATAGAAGTGCACTTGTGTTGTTATACTTGTTGTACCTTTTTGTGAAAGTCTTAATTTGATATTTGGACTTCAGGCTTCACACATTATACACTTCATGTCTACATTTTGTCAATTATTACAAACAATGACAAACGCTTTTTTTAACAATGTGTTTACATAGATTTTGTAGACACGGAACACACATGAAATGCATGTGTTACAAAATGACAATATATTATTTGCTTATCTACAAAAACAGACACCTCACACCCAGAAAAAAAGACTTGAGCTGCATTAGGTGGGAGGGATGGGATAGCAGGCTTATTAGCTGACCAACACATTTATAAAACAAAAGGTGCTGGTGAGAAGGTGAGAGGGAATTTAAGGCTGCCTGGCATTACAACTTTTTCATAAGCTTCAGGGATTCTAGAGTTAAACTCTTGCCTTTGTTTGTGTCTTTGATACACCAATTAGCTCAGAAGAATTGTTAGTGAAATACAGGAGAAGATTAGGGGAGATGGTTGCACGGCACTATCAAGGACATGCAGACAGCTGTGTTTTGTGTAAAGTGAGTGTTACTTTGTTGTGATGTAAGATTTTGCATATAACTTGATAAATGTTTTGTATATCTTTATTTGTAATCTAGGCAAAGCAGTGTAATTTAGTGTTACTTTGGTGAGAGGAATTCGTGTTTGTCCCCTTCACATGACTTTTCTTTGTAATTTTCGACAGGATTTGGGGATGTGTCTTAAACCAGTTTGATGAGTATTTCTTTGCTAAAGTCTTTCTCTATTCCCACACAAAGCCAGGTTATCTTAACATATGGTCTTTGGGGTTGCAATGTTAAGATATACTATTTCCACCATTGGTCTGAGATATGGCTGTCTGATTGGCTGTAGGGCTTGGACAGAAAACCTATACATTTGCTTGCTCGACCACATTCTCTCTCTCAACCAACATATGATGAAGAGGCATCTCTTGCTAACCTGTGACGATGTAGAAGTATCTTCTTTGCTAACAACTGAAGAAGACCATCACACCATGAACTGAAGACAACACAATGAAGAGCACAGCTTCAGCCATTTTGAATAGACATGTATGAAAGCTGAGCACCAATGATGTCTTAACTTGAGACATTTTAAGTAACTACAAGTCTGTGTGCCACCTGAATTACACATCACCATTTTATCAGGTTGTATGGTTGCCAATATTCAAATGTACTTTGCATTTTGTTATTATTTATGATATATCAGTAATACCTTATTTTTAGTGTAACTTAACTCCTGCTTTGTTTTTTTACATCTAATTGCCTAGAGGTTATAGATATAGAAGGAAGTTGGGATAAGGCATATACAAATACCTTTTTAAACAGTGGTAAGTCTGTGAGATTAGGCATTATAAGGCTGCATATTAATAATACATAGGAGAAAGTAGCAAAATATATTACTCTACCAAGATAAAACATGCTTGAAGCTAAAACTCTAATGTACCGTGGAAAACAATGCAGGATTGCAACCTTCCTTTAATGCAGGCTGTCACGGATATACAAATCCTGAGGACTATTTTATAGTTCATGAACTCGACTGAGCGATGGTATTGGTGATGACTGTAATACTCTTCAGTGGGATGCGCATCACCTTTCCTTTTTCTTTCTGATTTCAAGTTCTGCTCTTGGGTTTCTGAAGCTGTTGCTGAACTTCCTCACTTTTTCAGTCCTGCTGTTTCTCTCAGCCTTTTATTCTTATTATTTATGCTTAGATAAATATTGCATAAGTACATGTTTATTCCTTTTGATCGCAAAACATAAATTGCTCCAGGCTTTATTTCTCTTTCATTTGTCAAATGGCTGCAGTGTTGTTGTAGAGCACAATGGCTCCTACTTCATACACAGAACGTGTTCAGTTATCTTGTAAGCCAATTATAAATCTAAAGGCACAATATATATCTTTGAGATGAATGCTTTAGTAAGAATTTGATCACAAGTATCTTTTTCAGTGATCATTAACAAAGACCAGTGGCCGCATGCAAACTGTGCGTATGCACAGAAATTGTCGTGTTAAGAACTTTTCAGCGTTCAAATCGCTGGATGTTGTAAAACCTACACTTGGCGTAAACCCACGCACTTTCCATGGTACCTCATACCTTGCGTCTGCATAAGTTCTCCGCTCGTTTTCTGTAGGATCATGGCACCCAGCCACAAAGCAGTGCTACTTGTTCCTGTGTTTACTCCTTCTATTCATGAAACAGCTTTATAAATACACAGAAACTAACCGCATATTGTTTATTAGTGTTATGCATCTGATTGTAACTTGTTAACAATATAATGGTCCAGGGAACAGCCATAGTATTCTAAATACCATAAACTGCTTTAGCGTTGTTACCTCTCTCTACCTTCTTCTTTCTATCAGCTGCTCCCGTTAGGAGTTGCCACAGCGGATCATCTTTTTCCATATTTCTCTCACTGCACCACTCGGAGTATTTATATCACTGTATCTGAGTGTGAATCACAGCAGCCGCTGATCGGAAAGAGAATTATCGGTATACAGCTTCAAGGACACGCTGTCTCAGCCACGCAAAACGTTTTTAAAGCCTTTCCTGTACGGACCTCGTGGTTCAGAAACAGTTTCATCCTAAGAACTTTAAATGCATTCAATCAATTGCTCCTTGTAGAACTGTTTGTACTTATAAATTACAATCACCCCACTGTAAGCTTGCACTACAGTTATAATATCGCACAACCTGAGCCACTTTATAAAGCGATTTACATATGATGACTATATCATTTTTAAGGTGAAATGCAGCAAAATATGTTTTATATAAATGAGATAAAACTTTTAACTTCATTGCAATAATCTATATTCTTCACTGGGAGGTCGAAGGATAGAATAATTAAACATGTACTACGAAGATATTTCAATGTTCCTTAAACGCTTTTGAAGAATCTGCGCTCTAAGCTTACAGATGGCTTAACACCTATTACAGAGCTGATTGTGTGTGATGATTGGGTATACGGGGAAAGAAAAGCAAGGACTGCAGGACGGCTACGCCAATATATATTGAATATAAAACAGAAAGAGAAAATAACAACAGCAGCTAAAAACGCAACGACTTATTCGCAAAAGTTAAATGCTTGTGTCATGAGCACGAGGCGGCTATGCAGTGTCTGCAACGGACGTGGCCATCCACGTGTATAATTACCTTACTGACATTGGCGAAGTAGATGAGCCACCGATTCTTCCTCTGCCCATTTGCCACCACAAGCCTGGAGCCACGCCTGTGGTACTGCTGCAATAAATTATTTAAGGTCGAAGGTCGCACACAATCACTGCGCCCGTGAAACTCATGTTTAATAACGTGCTTTAACTCCTATCATCATGAAAATGATATCACGATGATACATCTCATTATTTTAGTTATTCAGAGAGCTGTAATATCATGAATGTAATGGATTCTGTGTCCAGTTGGAGGAAGAGAGCCGGTTTAAGAAGCAAGTAGTGATTCACACACATAGAGCACATAGAAGATCAAATATAAACAAAGCATTTAACGTGCACTGTAATTCGATGTGATTTGAGAAACTGGTTAATTAAACGATTTTAAGATGAAGTTTATGATGTTCTACTTTAATGACAAAATAAACTACGTGATTAAAAAGTACGAAATGTCGAGATTGAAGTTGATATTTCGTGCTTTTCCTCCACTGTGTGCCTTTTTTTCTTTACCCTAATAAGCTTTCATATGACACTCAGACAGTGGGCTACACTTCGCCTTTTCACGTGACTTTGATGTGTGACTTCTTTTTAATTTCCAGCACTGCGCGATGTTGTGAACATAGGCTTCAAGTTTCTCCAACACGCTATGTCACTCGATCAACTTCCTTTTGTTGATTATACCACGGTTTATTTGAACAAATAGTATGTTTTTCCTTTGCCTCCACTTGGTATTGTGCATGAAATTCTTATATTTTCCCCGTGCTTTTCCCATTGTCTTTTCACAGAAGGCTGAGCTTAAGGGCGATTTATATTCATTGCATATTCAAAGAGGCGTAATTCTGGGAGGAGTTAGGCGTTACATAAAGCACGTACGGCGCTATTTTTCACGCTGATGGGGTTTTATGCGTAGCGGAAGAGCGTGGAAGTTGGATGTACGCACAGATTCCTGCATCTGGATTTTTCTGTGCGTAAGCACATTTCAGCTTTTGTGCTTACGCCATGTTATAGATGCGAGTTCACACGCGGTTATACATGAGGCTCCTTGATGCTTGATATCCGTGTGATTAGATAAACCTCAATATGTTAATTTCAAACACGTGAAAGATCTTTATGTCAAGTAGTGTCACTAATTCCAGACAATGCTGTGACTTCCACTCAGAATTTGCTAAATTTGATTCAGCTTATCATATTTCCTGGACTGTGATGTCTGTATTCAGTGTGAAATGCCATTATATAAATACACACAGTTAAAGCTACTTTTGCTCTTTAATTCCTTGAATTTGCTCTCTGGTGTCAGCTCCGTCTGCACTTATCTCCAGTTTGCACTGAGCTTTATTTTATTTATTCCTGACCTGTCTCCTTTTCCAGTAACCATAGGCTGATGAGCACCGGGTTTACACTGACTATTAAAGTTGTTGAAAGCATGTCTCCTTCCCAGAATTCTCTTTATTGGACTAGTAATCTAATGTGGTGAGGAATTTGTTTTTGTGGTGTTTGTTGCAAAAATCAATGTGAGAACAAAACACAAAAAGATCAAATATGACAGAGTGTAAAGTGATCTTTTATGTTTTAGATCACAATTTATTTCAATTGTTCAGAGGATCATACACACCCTTTTATTTAATGTGTGTGCTGCATAATTTAACTGTAAGTGTGCTTTCCAAGGAGCAGGTGCGTGTTGCTAACTTTGAGCCCCTCCAATGCGCAGTAGTGACACAGCCTGGCCTTCCACGCTGTTTCATGTTGGGAGATGAGACATATAATCAACGCATGCAGCCTACACAGAGACTATGGACTGTACCTGGGCAAAAGAGAAAATTATTGTGCCGTGTCTAATCCCCTTTCTCTCCCTAATACGGGAGTGCTATTAGTGGCTGGTCACTGGGTGGTTGCTGTGTTTGACTCCGGGAGTAACATGTCTGTTGTTGCTCACCTCTTTGTCCTACCATGACAGTTTAAAAAATCTATGACTAGTTTAACTTGTATACACAGGAGACCAGATATTATAGAAATGCCAAATATAAATTAACTTGGAGGGCACCCTTAAATCTTTGTTGGTAGCAGTATTACCTAACTTTCCTTTTCCGTGGATATATCAGTACAGTGACTGTTCTGAGATTATACACAGTATGGAATCAACCACTCCCTCAGGAGAGATTGGACCTCATGGTGGATTGGAATTCCCCAGACTTAGCTGTCCCCATGCCATGTACTTCCACGGCGCCACCCACGACCACAATGGCGGAAGCAGACGCCCCATCGACAAACCCAGAGGTGGAATCATTCTCCGAGGAGGACGTAAGCCTGGTCCTGATGATCTGGACAATCCACATTGTCAGGCTGGTGCAGGACTCTCTTCAAGCATGGACAAAGATAAAGAGGCTGTGCAGCTTGAAACTCAAAGAGTCTCTTACATCAGCACCTCGTATAAAGGACTCCTGATTTTAAAGCTCCTTTTGTTCTCCAGACTTATGTTTCGGACACAGGTTCTGTGCTGAACCAAAGTATTGATGATGCTGAACACTTGTGCATGTACCAGGGCGGAAACTTCTAGACGGAGAGATAAGGTATGCAGCCATGTGAACAGGAAGCCTTAGCGATCAAATAGGCTGAAAAATCAGCTGAAGTACTATCTACTGGGGCAGGAGATCACTGCTGTTATGGGCTACGCCGCCACTCCAGTGGATGGCCGTGCATAAGGAATCAAACTAGACAGTTTTGGACCTGCAGCCTTATAAGTTCAAAGTTGTTTTATCGGCAGGGTACTCTCCAATCCAACACCAATGCCCTATCCTGTGTTTTCAACCTTTTGATTTGGGCTATCGACCTGACTTGGTTGGTACAGGTTGGAGCAGTCGTGGGCTCGGAGGGTTGCAGTTTTTTTTTGAAACTCGAAAG
>NW_024386285.1:0-56489 GCF_016835505.1 Polypterus senegalus | reverse complement strand
AAAAGTATCACGCATCAGTAACCTCGAGAGAGCTTCTTCACCAGAAGTCACAAACTTATTATACTTTTAGGCAGCGTTTTAGGGAATTACAAGAACATATGTCTTGTTCCTTTTTTAAAACTGCCAATGCGGATTGTAGACGCAAAAAACGTTACATGGCTTGAAGGACAGCTCTGGCAAAGTACAGGTCTCTCCTACGAAGATGGTAGCCTCTTCTTATTATAGTGGAATCTTTACCCAATGCCCTGTACATCAGGAGAGCAATCAATTTTTGCCTAGCCTATCCACAATGCTCTCACAAAATACTGCACCTTGGTTGAACGACCTATTTATTACACACTAAGAACTTTATGAAAACCTTATATTGATGGAGAGCAAAAGTGCCTGGTATTGATGGATTCCCCATGGAATTTTATATTACTTTTTGGCAAGAACTCTGATTCATTCTTCAAGATTTGTTTGCTACAATTCGCTACTGGATCGATGCCGCAGTTAATGCGCACAGGGATTATATCTCTTATTTATAAAAAGGGGGATGATTTTGACCTGAAATTGGCGTCCTATAACTTTGTTATGCGTCGATTACAAATTACTCGCTAAGACTATGGCCTCTCAATTAAAGGTTTTGCATGAAATTATTCATCCTGACCAAACCTGTGGAATCCCTGGGAGAAGTAGAACCTCCAATCTATCACTGGTACGAGACACAATTGCATGGGCCAAAGACCGTCAAACCCCAATTCTTTTAGTAACCCTTGATCAAGAAAAAGCTTTTGATAAAGTTCAACATGAATTTTCATTTAATACTTTGGTGGCTTTTGGACATAAATTTATTCACTGGGTTAAAGGTTTATACAATAATGTAGGAAGCCTTTTGAATATTTATGGTTTTCTTAGTGATATTATAATCCAACAGGCAGGTTGTTCTCCGTCTCTGCTTTTATATATCATATATATGGAACCAGTGGCGGACCTGATCAGATGAGATCACCGGGTTTGTGGCTTTCCCTTATCAGGGAGTAGTGGACAACATGTCAAACTCTCCCAATACGCAGATGATCTTACCTTTTTCTTGTTGGACGAAAGTGAACTCTTATATTCTGCAAACTTTTCAATCTTTTGACATGCAAACAGGTTTTACTATCAACAAGACAAAATCTTGAGGTATGGCTTTTGGGAAATGCAATTCGAGAATAAGTTGAATATATGGGATTAATCTTAATGCCACAAGCATACATATTTTGGGAGTTGACTTTTATAAAACAAGGAGTGGTCAACAAAATTGGATTTTTTGTATCGGAAAAGTTGAACCTAAACTAAAACTGTGGACAAGTCGCAATTTATCCATGATTGGTAAATCTCTTGTTATTACAGTAGAGATTTTATCCATGCTTTTATATCTTACTCCTATATTTCCTCTACCTAGAACTTTGGGTACAAGACTAGGATGTATGATTTACTGTTTTGTATAGGGGGCGACGACCCTACAACTGAAGATGGATTGTATATATTTTGCCTCCTTGTGTGTTGGCCTTTCTAGTCGCAATGTCCACCCTTTTCAGTACCTGAAGTTGATGGTCTACCCAAGGAATTTTATAAAGCACACTGGCAAACTGTAGGTCCATTGTTGCTGCAAGTTTCATGAAGAGGTATTTGCCACAGGCAGACTTACCCCTACAATGAGTAAAGAAGTTATCACCTTGGTATATAAGAAAGGTGACACAGCGGATTTGACAAATTGGCGTCCTATTACCTTGCTGACCTTTGATTATAAGTTGTTAGCAAAGGTGTTGGCACTACATATTCGCAAAGTTTTGCCAAGTTTGCTTCATCCTGATCAGACATGTGGGGTTCCTGGGAGGACGATACACTGGAGCCTCTCTTTGGTACAGGATATTTTTGCCTGGGCATCGAAAAGGATAGTGCCAATGATATTAGTTGCTCTGGATCAGAAAAAGGCATTTGATAAGGTAAACCATCAGTTACTTTTTAGGGTTCTCTATAAAATGGGCTTTGCTGGCCATATGTTATATTGGCTCTACATTTTGTACGCGAGGTTGGTAGTGTGGTCAGTGTTAATGGCCATATGAGTGCCTTGGTACCACAGTGCTCCAGAGTATGACAGAGTTGCCCACTGTCACCTCTGCTCTACGTTTTATATATTGAGGTGGTGGCTGCGCAGGTGCAGAATGATTTAACCATCAGAGGCCTACTCCTTCCAGGTGGTGGAGGGGAGACAGTCAAAACCATACAATATGCAGATTTCACACTATTTGCCACTGAGGAGGATTATGTCCACAACTGTTTACAAATTTTTGACAATTTCGAAAAAAGCAACAGGCTCCAAGATCAATAAACAGAAGTCCTCAATGATGTGGTTAGGAAAATGGAGAGAGAGAACGGACTCCTTAGATGGACTCACAGTTCAACTTGATGATATTAAAATCTTAGGAGTTAACTTTTATAGAGAAGAAAGTGCCCACAGAAATTGGAAGGAAAGAATCGCCAAAATTAAACAACGCCTGGGTCAGTGGACCACACGTCACCTTTCATTAGTGGGCAAGAGTTTAGTTCTTAAAGTAGAGGTCTTGCCACTTTGCACTTATTTGGGAATGGTCTATCCACTGCCAAGATTTTTTGGTAGACAATTAAAGAAGATAATTTAAAATTTTTTTGGGGGAGGGAAATACGAATCGGTTAGGAGAGTAGACATGAAGAAGTCAGTGGACATGGGAGTGTCAGTTTTTCAACTAAAACTTCACTGAATTTACTTTGCTACCGTGTGTCAAACTCTGATGATCCAAGAGAAGGTAAAGCATATTCTTAAGATTTCATCTCAATCAAGTGATGTTCCCCATGCTGATAACCGCCCATGGCATTATCAACAGTTGGAAATCATGAAAATGAAATATCCTGCCTTTTGCAATGTCACTGTTTGGAGTTTATATTTATCATTACGGGAACAGTATGAATCACAGTATCCATCCGTAGTGTTGGTCCCAACATCAGTATGGAAACAAGCGCAACCAAAACAAATGGACAATCGCCACATGGACTTAAACTGGCTGCTGCTATGGGGAAGAGTTTCAGTAAGACAGAGGCTATACAGACAAACTTTCTAGGTCACTGGTGTGCCCACATCTACAGTGTAGTGAAGAGGAGACCATAAAGCATGCTTTCTGGGAATGTCCGTGGGTTAACCAAGTATGGAAAGACACAGAAGGGTTTCCGCATAGGAATTTTTAAACTATCCTGTTATTTTCTCATTTACTGGTTTACATTGTTTCACATGCTCTGAGACTACTTTTAATTATTATACTCAGTTCTGTTAAATTTGATATTTAGAAAGCGATTGGGACCCGATTCATAATAATAAGATGTCTCTACCCCAGACAGTTGTGTGGAGTATCAGGTTGGTGTTAAAGTAAAATGAGACATTCAGAAGTGGGTTTTGCAGCTGCCAAAGAACGTTGGATAGGATTTTTCTGTTTAGGAGAGCAGAAATGTTGTCTGGGACAATCTGGTAACTAAACTCTTGAATACGGACCTTTGTTGGTGTCCACTGAATGGGTCTGAAGTAATCCTTTTTGTGCCTTTTGTCTACTGTATATAGTTCATGTATATGTATGTAAACAATACTTGTGTCTGCAGTCTTGGCCTGGGCAATTTGTGGCATCACTTCTCTGCATTTTGGCTAAGATCATGTGTAGTATGTGAATCTCAGCCTTGTGGGGATGAAGGACAATAAATGGTTTACCCAGAGAGACATCAAGAACATGGTCAGCCCCAGTCATCACATTACTGTGTGCCTGCTTTTGTACACCATAAATGAGCAGGAGTTGCCGCATGCTCCAAATTGGAGCAGTGACCCTCAAAGCTGAGCACAAGAGACTTGAGGAAGAAGCTAAATGGGGGAAAATGTTTATTTGGTTCACTACTGTGGTTGATTTGTGGCAATCATTTATACCAAGAATAAATTTAAACCATATGTGACTTATGTAATGTCCTACTTTCCTTTTGCAGGTGGTCTTGACATTTGTGATAAAGAAAAAGGCAGGAATTGTTATCTGAGAAACTAATTGTCTTAATCTGAAGCAGGTCAGGGTTCTGGGTGCCCATGTTCATACCTAACAGGACAGGCTCATATGGGGAAGAAACTGCAAAGGAAGAAGCCTTAGTAGCTGTTAAAGAGTTTTGTTGTGTTAACTCCTCAGAGCACGGCTGTAGTTCCAAAGAGACTGTTTTAAAAAAAATATACAAACACATAAAATGTTTTAAAGAATAATGGAAATCCTATATCATGTTTAACATGTAATATAGTAAAATGTGTTTGGAAAGTTTTCAGCTTTTTGGTTTTCTCGAGACATTTGATCATTAAGGGGGTTCATTCAGTGTCCAAGGTGGTATGCAAATCTTTGAATACACATTTATAACAAAAGGGTCAAGCTCATTTAATTGTCCTAGCCCTTCAATGAAATAACCATTAAAAAGAGACAAGGGGAAAGAAAAAAAAAATCTGTTCTTAATCAGTTGAATATCCGATACATCCCCTATCTGGGGACCATATATTAAATAGATTAGAATATTTAAATAGAACCTGGAAAACAGGAGTTATAACTTTAATCCCAAAATTAGAGAACTGACCAAAATAAGGAACTGGAGACCAATAACCCTGTTATGCCAAGACTACAAGATATTAACTAAAATTTAAGTAAATCGTTTTAAAGGAAGTCTTGGCAGACCTGATAGAGGAAGAACAAGTGTGTGCAATACCTGGAAGATCAATCAGTGACCACTTGATCCTAATGAGAGATATCATGGAATACACAAAAGAACGAAATATCCCATTAGGTTTATTAAATATAGATTTAGAAAAAACTTTTGACTCCATAAATCACAATTTTGTATGGAAGATGCTGGAGAGAATCCAGGTACTGGAGAAGATTGTGAATATTATACAAAACTGTTACAGTAGAACAACAAGTAACAAACTGATAAATAGGCACTTAACTAAAGAAATAAAGATAGAGAGGAGTACACCAAGGATGTCCGATGTCAGTCAGTATTGTTGGTACTTTGTTTTCTTTTGCTTATCATATTTGCCACTACTTCGATACAAAGGCATAGAAATTCCAGGAAGTGAAGAAACAAAATGCATACTGTATATGGATGACATTATGGTGGTAGCAAGAGACCCCACATCGATAAACAAAGCCCTGGAAATAGTAGGCCTCTTCTGTGAAGCTACGGGTACAAAAATAAACATGGCAAAAACAGACTGTAGGATACAAGGAAAATGGATGGAAGGAAATAACGCTTGTCTGCGTACAGTATTAGCTATATAGTAGTTTTGTTTTATATATAATGTATATGTATTTTATAACTCAGAATAGTCAAAAAGAAATACATTAAATCATACATCGACACATGCTACACGCAGGCAATGAGAATAGAGATAGATGTGAAAGACGCTAGATAGATTGTATACAACAGGCAAAAAATAGCTACCACTTGATAACAGTATTAGCTATAATCAATGAAAGCATGAATTAATCAACAGAAATAACCGCTGATCGACATTTTAAACTTAAGGATTTACAATGCCTACCAATTTATAAATTATGTCCATTTGAGACTAAAAAGAAAAGAAAACTCAACACTTCTTCCCCAGTGGGGAATCGAACTTGGGTCTTTGAGACACGGCAAGCTTGCCCGCGCTGGGAGTCAGCAAATCTTTACCGCTATGCCGCAGTATCGCCTTGAACCTTTTGTGAAAGTGTTTGATATTTGGATATTTATAGTTTATGCCTACATTTTGTAACATTTACTACTAAAATATGAAAAAATTTCTGTTTTAACGTGTTCACAAAGATTACTGTAGAAATGGAACACACATTGAAATGCGTGTATTCCAAATAACGATCTATTATTTCCACTCTAAAATCCACTTCACTCCCAGATAATCAATCAAGGCATGAGCTGGGAGAAGTTCGCACGCGTCTAAGTCGGTGGGGGGATGGACTAGCTGGCTGCTTTCAGCTTGTCTTTATTGGCACATTTAGAGGACAAAGGACGCTGGTGGAGAGGTGAGAACGGTTTTAAGGTGGGCCGGGATCTACGAGTTTTTTCATAGACTGGTAATTCTAGTGTTAAATAAAACAGTACTTCCGATTGAGTAATTCTCAAATTTCATATCTGTTTGCTTTTTATCATTATAAATATCTATATAAAATTTGAAATCTGTAATTATAACTATAGTTTACTTAAAAATTTGCAAGAGTATTCAGTTAAAGTACCACTTCCGGCTGTGGGACTTCTCAAATTTCACATCTACTTATTTTTCGTCATTTCCAATTTCTAAACAAAATTTGAATCCTAGATCTTTATTAATAGCCATTGTTTACTTGGCTATAAAAATGTGTTTAGGCAAAGTACCACTTCCAGTTTCATAACAGCAAAAGGCCACATCACCACATCTTTAAAGTTTGGCTCTTTGAATTATAAGCAGACTTCCATTTGAAGATGTAAAGTTACGTCTTGGGAGAGTAGAGGAATAGGCATTTCAAAATATAGGATGAAGCGAGATTTAAGGCTTTACACTTCAGTAGTATTTTAAGGTCAGTTCCGAATGACATAGGTAACCAGTCTGACACTTAAACTTTTCTTTTTCTACTTAAGATTTTGGCAGCTGCATTCTGCACTAATTGCAACTGATTGATGTCTTTCTTAGGTAGTCCTGTTAAGGTGCATGACAGTATTCTAGTTGACTAAAAGCCTAAAGGATAAACTAATTTTTCAGTGTCTTGTAAAGTTATGAGGTCTAACTTTTGCTATATTCCTTAAGTAAAAAATGTAATCCTAGTAATCTGGTTAATATTTGTTTTAAAGTTTAGGTCGGAGTCGGATTACCCCTTAATTCTTTACCTCCATCTTGATTTTTAAACCTAAGGGATCAAGTTTGTTTGTGATATCCTTGCTATTTCCACGTTTACCAATTACTAAGATTTCTGTTTTTTTCCTTTTTATTTTGAAAAAAATTATACTCATCCATTCGAATATACTGCTAAGACATTGGATCAGAGAGCTAAGAAAGTCCGGGTCATCAGGTGCTATTAATAAATAAAGGTTTGTCATCTGCATAGCTGTGGTAGCTCATTGTGTTTTGAGTTAATCTGACCTAATGGAAGCATGCAGGTTGAAAAACGCAGCAGACCTAGAACAGATCTGTGTGTTACACCATATAAAATATCATGGGTCTCCCAAGTACAATCATCAAAACTAACAAAGATTTATCATCCCGTTAAATAAGACTGAAACCAATGCAAGATGCTGCCAGACAGGCCCACCCATTGTCTTTATAACAATACTGTGGTCTATGATGTCAAAAGCTGCACTCATTCTAAAAGAACAAAAACAGATATACAACCTCTGTCTGTATTAAGTATTATTAAGTTGGTAAGTCTGAGATTATATATGGAGTATCAAATAATTTGCATATAGTGATATTTTCCATTCAAGTCTTTCTCTGGTAAACCCCTTTATCTCTGATGTATTTCGAAAGTGATTGGCCAATGTCTTAATGGCAAGCGCAAAAAATAACGGTGATGGGGCATCCTTGTCGAGTACCACATTCTGGTTTGAAGTAGTTTAAATATTGCTGTGAATACAAAAAGAGGCTTCTGGACTGGTATTAGGAAGTTTTATCCATGCACGCATCGTTTGGGCCCAACTGACATTTGTGCAATGTGGTGGACAGGTAGTTCCATTCAACCATGTCAAATGCTTTTCTCTTGTCCAAAGAAAATAAAATATCTGGGCTGTTTAGATTTTATGGGTGAATATATTACATGAAATAAATGATGATGAGAAGCTGTCTACCTTTAAGAAATCCATTTTAGTCTTGAGATATACAGAAGAAAGCAGTTTCTCAGTTCTTCTAGTTAGAACTTTGGAGCATATCTTATTATACAGAAGTCAAATTGGTCTGTACAATACACATTGTAATCAGTAGTTATTTTCTTTTAAAACAATGTAATTAATACTTGGCAAAAGTTTACATAGAATTTTGTTGGCTCGGTTTTCTATAAACATTGCCAAAAATAGAACTTATTTTTTTATATATATAATAGCCATCAGGGTCTGCTACTTTCTCAATTTAAAGTGTTAATAGCATCCAATAATTCTATGAGTGTCAGAGGTTTATTTAATTCCTCTGAGCTAAAAATGTCTAGCTATAATGTGTAATACATCAAAACTCAGTAAAAATATTGCATTTACTTTAAACTAAGTAGAATATAAGGACTTTCAGTGCTCTTTAAATGCATGAGTTATTTTTATGGCCAATGATTTTCTCTCCATCTGTGTTGGTAATTTGTTATTACATAGCTTAATAAATCTAAAAGAAGGAAGTTTGCAAAGACCTTATTAGCATTCTCTCCATGCTTTTAGTAATATAAATTAAAAATGCGTTGCTCAGTTCATTTGTTGTCAAGAGATTAAATTATGTTTGTAAAAAAACATTTTTTTTCTTATTAATTGGCTCATTTGGAGACCTGGAATATTTTTGATTTATTTTGATAAATTTCACTGATTAACTCAGACTGCTTCTCGTTTCCTTTAAAAAAAAAGCCTTCAGAGTTTCCCAAAATATTTCTGCAGAAACCGGAGGATGCATTTGTCTCTAAAAGAATCAATTTGCATGGAGGTGAATTTCTTTATGCGTCTCACCACCTAAAAATAAAATTAAATATGCCAGTTACAAAATATGGAGCATAATAATTTACGTTCCATGATCATAAAGAGATGATTAGAGGTAACAATAATATTGTGCTTACAAGATTTAACAGGCAGTAACTTATTATCCATTTGAAATAATCAGTTCTTAAGTGATTATTATATGCTGCTGAAAAGAACGAATACTCTCTTAAGTTTGGATTTAAAAATCTCCATGGGTCTGGTAAGTTATGATTCATTACAAACTGTGTGATTATTTTTTTTTTAGATTTAAAACATAATTAAAGTCTCCTACCATTATAATTTGGTGAGGGTTCATATTAGAAATAGATGTAAATACATCTATCTTATCATCCACATTAGGTGTGTAGATACTTATCAAAATTACTTAAGATTTAAATAAATTACACAAATATTGTACTTCAGAATCAGATATTACATCTGATACTACAAATAAGAATATTTCATGTATTAAGATTCCCACACCACTAGTTTTCTTTGTATGACTGGGTGAGAAATTTAGCCAATCCAATCTCTTTGCAACCAAGATTGGTCATTACTTTTTAAGTAAGCCTCCTGTAAAAAATACCTTGGCATTTAAACCTGTCAGGTGAGAAAATAATTACGATCTAAAATGAAAAAGACCTTTAATATTACAGCTCACAAAGTTCATTTGTTGGGGTTAAAAAAAAAGAAAAAAGTAATGTCCTCTCTTTCTACCCCTCCCCTAATTTTCCTCCCCATATGAGGCCTGACCACACTTTACAAAGTTCCAGTCCTCTGACATGCCTAGAGGCAGAGCACATCTAAACCAAAACAAACCCCCAGCAGTGGTGTAGAAAGGATTAAAATTGAGGTCTCTTATAATACAGTAATACAATAACAGTAATAAATCGAAAAGTACAACATTTGTCAGTCTTCGTAGGAAATTATAAAATACATAGTTATCAAAATGTATATACATTTATTAGAATAAATTCCAATATAGTAAAAGAAAAAATGGAAAAAAAAGAAAATAGTTATGGCAAATATTACATTAAAAATAGACCATGTTACAAGAAGAATCTTCTTAGCATTATCAGAGGTTCATATTTTGGATAATATTAGTAACAGCCTTTTTAGTCCTTCTTCAGGAGAACTAAATGTAGAATTAGCAATCACTTCAATTCAAATTAGCTAAAAACAAAAAGACTATCAGGCAGCACGGTGGTGTAGTGGTAACGCTGTTGCCTCGCAGTAAGGAGACCTGGGTTGACTGACTGAAAAAAGGCTCTATTCAATTTCAGCTTTACATAAGCACTGTTTTGTACTGTAAAACGCAGCTTGTTTGGCAGCTGCTTAAGGGGAGAAATCTGGGAAAAAATAAATACGGTTATTTTCAAATCTCTTTTTTCTGTCTGAGAATTGACTTCAAGTTCTTTTTAACACGTAGTCTATTGAATCAGACAATCTGGCTTCTCGGTTTTAAGGCATTTGAGCCACATATCCAATAAACCGCTGAGATCCAAGTATCAACTTCATACCATTCTCTCCCTCTTTTCAAACAAAAACCAAAGGAGAAATTTCAAATTTGGTATCCAGTCTTTGAGGATGGATACACTGACTACAAAAAAATAAAAAACCTGTATGGATCCACAATTCCATTATTACTTACATTCTATTTACTTCCCTAAAATCCATAAAGGTCTAGAATCATGGACCTTGTGTTTTTAAAATACCTTCCAGCAGACTAACAGTTTCAGAAAGCTCTTTAAAATCCTATAGGATTTCTGAATACATAGATTGGTTCATCAGTCCAATCTCACAAAAACACAACACCTTTTCTAAGGACACATGTCATTTTCTGGACATTATCAAAACACCTAAAACCTCTTCTTGTTCACATTGAATGTGGAATCTTCCCATACTAATATTAACATTCAATTAGGCTTACATGGTCAAAAACATATTTAACAGATTTCTGGTCATTTATTGTAGCCTTAAGTTTGATGGTTGGATAATAGATATCAACTTGTACTTTTTGTTACAAATACTATATATTTCATCTAAATACTTGAGAATAATAAATGGAAATTTTTGAAAAGCCCCTCAACCATGTAAATATTTGCATATGATGGACCAAATTGTTTACCCATATCTGTACAATGAATTTATAGAAAAATGCTACTACTGAATTTGAAATCATTGCAAGATAAACCGAGTTCTAGTAGTTCCAAACTTGCTTAATCAGGCTCTGGAAATTTCTCAAATAGACAGTGTAAACCTAACTAAATGTTGAATTATCTTGTATGTTCATAAAAATCAAAACGTTTGATTTTCCTATGGTAATTGTGAATGTCCCATCCAAGTTCCTCCATGATCATATTGGATGGGGTGGGAATGAATGTGAGGCCCTTCTGTAAAAGACAAAATATAAGAAGACTGAAAAAGTGGGATAGATGGTTTAAGATTTACCTCGGAGACAAAACAGATTTTCCACAACCCATCAAAGGTTTAACAGCTCCAGCCAATAGTCTAACATTCTGAAAGCAGATTCAGATGACCAATGAACACTATCACTGGGAGTTAATTCTATAAGGTCTGAAAAGAGGGAATGAAATTAATTTGGTAGCATGGAAAATTTATTGCAGTAACAAAGTCCTTTAATTGTGTATATTATGAAACAGAAAATTTAACTTTATATTTTAGATTTTTTAAATGAAGTTCCCCCTCCAAAATTCCTGAGGCCAACTGAAGGATAAAACATTTTGAATTTTGTTACATTAATAATCTTAGTCCTTTAGAAACTGTTAATTTCAATAGCAAAGTTGAAAAAACTGAGGAATTCTGGCCAAAGTAGTGTCACCTATGGTAATATTTGGCTAATGAGGGTTTAATGACCATTCAATTTATTTATTTTTTTAAAATCAGTTCTTTTGTAAATGATACGCCATTCAACAATTTCCATAGTAGTTTCATTTGGTTGTGTGGGCAGAGAATCTCACACATTGTGTTTTCTGAAGATTGGTCCATCATTATCTCTTCCCCATAGGTAATGAAATTTGAAAATGATTACATTTTTAAAGAAAATCTGTAGTGTTACTTAAAGTAAAAAAGCCTATTAGTGAAGAGGGAGAATGTTAATTTATTGTAGTATTAGAGGAACCCAAGTTGCTTGAGACCCCAGGCCTTATGGCCCACACCCCAAAAATCGTCCTGTGTAGAAAAAGGATTGCACTGCTAAGACAATTAAATTGGATGTGTGAGGTGATGGGGAGAATTAACTGAAGATAAAGAAGAAACATTTTGAAATGGGGTTATCGGAGATGAAGTCAAAGCAGGACTTTTGGCATTAGAAATTTTGGAAATACGTAAAGAAGAAAATTAATTTTTTTAGGGATAAGATTAGAAGACATTAAAGAGTTATTTGATATGGTGCAGGAATTAGTTTTTAATTTGATCTTTAGAAGAATTAAAAAGAAGTTGTAGAGAAGAAACATTTGAAGAAGGTATACGAGAGTCGAGTGATGAATCTAGAAGTAATCTGAGAGAAAAGTATTAGATAGAAAAGTCAAAAAAGTACTTTACAATCCATATTTTTAGTTATGGGGTGAGAAGAATTAAGAGTGTCAATTTGTTGTAAGGAAATAGAATCCAAAGTGGTTTAAGAGAAGGTGGTAAATAATGTGAAGACATTTTAGAAGAAAGTACATTTGTATTTTGTTGGGAAAAGATTAAAGCAAAAGATATGTTTAGAAGAGATATCTGAAGACGACGACAAAGATGATGAACTAGGAGATATTTGAGTCAAGTACTGGATATTGAAAAGTAAAAGAAGGGAATGAATGTTCAGATTGAGAAATGTTAATATGGGTTTTATTTATTGTCGACTCTAATATATCTGGTAAATGTTTTAAAATTGGAAAGGACAATGCCAAGAAGAAGCAATTGGAGGAACTTTATTTTGGGAAGATTTAGAAATATTAGAAAATGAAGAGAAAGAATTTTGTTCTGAAGAAAGCAATTAGTTATTTTGAGTATATCCTGCATGGAATTTAAAATCTCTTTTTGACATTTTGATTGTTTTGCCAGTCAAACGTTTTTGGTGTAGTTGTTGAGTTAGTGGTTCGCAGTCCAGATTTTTAGAAAGCCGCGGTATGTTAATTTATTTAAAGTTCCTGAACTGAAGATGTAAATAAAGAATTAAAACACTGAAATTGAG
Organism: Polypterus senegalus; assembly: GCF_016835505.1. Lineage (NCBI taxonomy): Eukaryota > Metazoa > Chordata > Cladistia > Polypteriformes > Polypteridae > Polypterus > Polypterus senegalus. The sequence goes on along the minus strand of NW_024386285.1, from coordinate 43,555 downwards.
TATTGTGAGAAGTTTGTCCAGGATCTGCCCTTTGCAGAATTGACCATAGAATCAAATCAAATTTAAAGGATAATAAGTTATGTACAAGATTATAAATTAAGCTATAATTGTCAAACAAGAATTGTAAATTACTGTGATGACAGTTTTGAGTGTTGGTTTTAATTTTATGAGAGACTGTTTCATTTAGAAAAGTTGGTTTAATAAAAAGTTAATTAATTTCAAAGAATGTTTAAACATATTGGAAGAAATCCGATTTAATTTGAGAGCTTTATAAATTATTTCCAAATGATGCATAGCTTGTAATTTGAAATTCTTTGTCACGTCTAGTATTACTGTGCAAAGGCTGCTGTTGTTGTTGTGTACAAAGGCCTTGTGAGTAAAGTCTCATTCTCATCAAGTGAATGTAAAACAGAAAAAGTTGCAACTTTAAAACATAATATTAGATAGGCAAACTTTTTTGTATAAAGAATTTTAACTAATAAATTAAATACCTTTAACAGATATATTAAAGTAAAAAAATTGTTACATTTATTTAATGATTCTAGAAAAAAAAGTAAACAATTCCTTTTGCTTAAAAAATGGTTTCTTTCATGCCTAAACTAATACTCCATTAAATCGGCCAAGGGAAACAGTTGTGTACCAAAGTATATTTTTTGTTTTATTTTCAATCAGTAGAATGTGTTAACGTTTTTTTAAGTGCTATAATACTAATAAAAATTTTCCAAAAACTTAACAGGTTAATAATTCATCAAAGAAGAAAAAAATCCCTCCAAAAAAAAAGGAAAAGAAAAAAGACCCCAATAAAAGTTCCCAAAAATAAAACTATTCAAAAAAATAGAAATTGTGCATATAAAAATATGCCTGATGTAAAAAGAAAAATTTCTTACAAGAACTGTAGAAATATAATTTTAGAAAATAATAAGTATTTTAATAAGTATTCATTTTTGGTTGGCAGAAAAATTGTTTTTAGCCAACCCATATTAACAAAACTCTGTCCTAACATTTCACTTGTCCACCCTCTTCAAAGAACATAGTTGTGTGGAGAACCTCTCATTTATAGGCCCAAAGGTTTGTAATTAGGGCGCAGGTGTAAAAGTAGGTCACCAGATGTAGAAAATTAAGTCTGCGATCCTTAACTAATTTATACTAGGACAATCAAATGAAGTTCCAAGTTCTCAATCATGTATTTATTATTCACTTTTGAATAAAAGGTGTTATATTTATAAAAAAAAATAAGTTCAAAAATTCTTTGTTAATCTAAGTCAATTAAAAAATAAAATCTTTATTTCAAGTGTTTTTCTAAACAAAAAATAATTCTTTGTTACTGAAAAAAGTTAAATTAAATACTTAATCTAGTAATTTAGTATTTTTACTGTTTCTTTCTTAAAATAATTAATTATTTAAAAATGAAATTCTCCATCATTAAAAACAGATTCATTAAGATAATTAAAACCAATTAAGGAATGGGCACTGGCTGGGTTAGTTAGGAAAAAAATAATTCTAAATTAGTTAAACATCCATAAATTTAATAAATGTTAAACTTAAATAAATAAACTAAGAGTTAAGTATTCCTAAACAACAATCTATAAATTAGAAAATTATGTATCATTTGGGCCTCTGGGATAAAACGCATCCAGTGCCTAGTTCACTTTTTCTCCTGCCATTGGTTACCATTGTTTGTTTTCCTACTACTAGCCAGATCGCAGACAACAGTGTAGACGCATCTTCTTCTAGCCTCATAATGACGTAAAAATGTTTTCCAGCAGCCGAGGGCCTTATGCATAACGCCGTGCGTAGAAGTCACACTAAAACATGGCATACATACAAAAGCGGAAATGTGCGTATGCACAAAAAAATCCAGAGGCATAAATCTGTGCACACACAAACTTTCCACATTCTTCTGCTCCATAAATCCCAGTCAGCATGAAAAGTAATGCTTGCACCTGCCGCCACTTCCCAACTCTTCCCAGAATTACGCCTCTTTGAATATGCAAATCAATATAAATAGCTCTTTAAGTGCAGCGTTCTGTGAAAAGACAATGGCAAAAACACGAGGGAAAATAGTATTCACTGAAATTCTTCCAAGTGGAGGAAAGGAAAAACGTACTATTTGTTGGTTTGAACAGTGGTATAAACAACAAAAGGAAGTTAATCAAGTGACATAGAGTGTCGAAGAAACTCGAAAGTTCAAGTTCACAAAGTCGCACAGAGCCTAAAATAAAAAAGAAGCTGTCATATTTCAAAGTTGCAGTGAAAAGGTGAGTCATAGCCCACCATCTGTCATATGGAAGCTTATTATGGTACAGAGAAAAAAAATAGTCACACAGTGGGGAAAAAAAGCTCAAAATGTCAATTTTAATCTCAAAATTTCTACTTTAATCACGTAGTTTATTTTGTCATTAAAGTAGAACATCAGAAACTTAATTTTAAAATCGCTTAATTTACTAGTTTCTCAAATCCCATCAGTAACTAAAGTAGCACATTGAATGTTTAGTATTGTATGCGTTCTTCTCTTTGCTCTATGCGTGTGAATCACTACATTCTCCGATAGGACACAGAATCTATTACATTCATGATATTACAGTTCTCTGAATAATTTAAATACTAAGATATATATTTGATATTTTCATGATGACATAAATTAAAGCACATCATTAAACATGGGAATACAGTGGTTCAGTGATAGTGATGTGCTGGCGCCCCGTCCAGAAATTGTTCCTGCCTCCTGCAAGATGCTTCCTGTGCTGTGTGTGACCTTGATGAAATAATTTATTGTAGCAGTGCTGTCTCTTTCAAATGTACTAACCCTCAATTCTTGTCCTTCCTTTTCTTTCTCCAAGTACCTAATCGCCACACAATCAGCTCTGTAATAGATGTTAATTCATCTGTAAGCTTAGAACGCATAATTCTTCAAAACTTTTAAGAAACATTGAAATATCTTCGTAGTATATGTTTAATTATTCTATCCAGTGCTGCGCCAGTCCCAGCAAGAATACAGCACAAGGCAGGAACAATCCCTGCCAGTTTAGTGCTCCGACACACGTTACCCCCTCATGTTTGGGGTGTTTACAATATAGATTATTTAAATGATGTTTAACATTTTATCTGTATAATGTAATAAAATATTTTGCTGCATTTCATTTTAAAAAATTATATTGTCATCATATGTAAGTATGAGCTTTATATAACGTGGGCTCAGGTTGTCAATAAAAATTGTATTAAGTTTTATAGTGAGATACAGTAATTGAACTTATAAGTACAAACGGTTCTACAAGGAGCACTTGATGGACTGTTTGGGAGTGCATTTATAGTTCTTGGGATGAAACTGTTTTTTGAACCCCCGACGCCCTTCAGAAAGGCTCTCGATATTTCTCTTTCTGATCAGCTGCTGTAGAGCTGTGATTCCACGCCAGATGCAGTGGATAAATACTTTTGAGTGTTGCATTGAGAGTTACAATGCTAAAGAGCTATGGTATTTGGAATAGTTTGGCCATTCCGGACCATTATATTGTTGCAGGTTAATTACTGTACAATCAGATGGCTTAAATTAAATAGTAATATGCAGTTAATCCAGTGTATTTGATAAATCTGCGCAGGAATGGGATCTAAAAAAAAAGGGGAAACCACACTGTAACAAAAGCACTGCTTTGAGTTGGCTCAGTTTGAAAACGAGGAGAACTTGAGTATCCCAGGATTAAACTAGTGTGAAATGGCGTGGCTTTATACAAGATGATGTGGCGTGGAAACAGGCGTGCATTAACATTTTTGCATATGCACCGCTTATACATAAGACCCAGGTGTTGCACGCTTCACAGTGATAAAATAGTGAAGTTGTGACCCTCATCAACAGTTGACAATGAAGTGAATCTTTTTCAGACAGTGAAATTGAAATTGACAATGAAACCCAAAGTGATTCTGATGAATCCAAAAGTGACGTTTGCATTTGGGTTTCTACTGATTCTGCTTTTTTTTTTTTCTTGTTTTTTGATGTTATTAAAATCACAGCCATTGGGATACAAATAAATAAATTTTTTACAAACATAAGATCAAAAAAAAATCAACCCCCACCCCTAAGAAAGACAGCTACAAGCAGAGTAAAGTACAAGAGTGGTTGTCCTTCTCCACTTTAAGCTATCTGGAGTCCACCAAAACAGCTGTTAATGGGTTAGGAGGGGGGTGACACCAAAGCTCTCTGATAGGATTTAAAGATTTGGTCCAGAATGATGTTAATTTGGTGCAGGTCCAGAACACTGATCTTGTGATAACGAAACCAGCACTTTCTTTTATCCTTCTAGCTAGGAGAGTATCTTAACATCATTATTCAGAAGTGAAATTGGTCTGGGATGATGCACATTGTAATAAGTAGTTATTTTGTTTAGGAAAAAAATTTTTAATGCTTGGTGAAAAGTTTGAGGTAGAATTTTTCTGTCTCTACCATCTGTAAATGTTGTAAATAAGAGGGGAACTAGTTGAATGGAGAATTTTTATAAAATTAGCAGGGTAGCTGTCGGCCTGGCTTTTCCAAATTAAAGTGATTTGTAGCATCTAGTAATTTGATAGCGCCAGAGGTTTATCCAATTCCCCTGCACTGAGAATTTCTATTTGTGATATCTGAATACATCCAGAAGACATTAGATTGTGTCTTATCTTCTTTAAACTCAGTAGAATATAAGGATTTATAGTAGTCCTTTAGGAGCATTATATTTTTATGGTCAATGAGTTTGTCTTTGTGTTGGTGATTGCTGGGATTACATTGTGAACTTCTTTTCTTGTGGATTTGTTGAGCTAAGATCTTCTTAAGCTCTTCCATGTTCATAATAATGATGTCTTGATTTAAAAATAAGTTGTTCTGTTTACAGTATTTAGTTGTGAAGACATTGAGTTTGAATTCAGAGCCTCCCTTTTTTCCAAAGGGGGGCCCCACTTGATTAGCTCTAAACCCTTTCTTGGTTTGCAATTTATTTCGGGGGAAAGATATGAAATAATCTGTCCCAGAATATTCCAAAGACCTCTAATATATTTGATTTGTTAAGATATAAATTTGCACAGTTTTATCTGAAAAAAGTGGGTTAAATGCCGTTTGTAAATGAGTATTGGGGCATAAAAATTTTTTTCCAATTTTAAAGAGGTCCGGGGGAAAACAATAGCGCCATACTTGAAGATTTATTAAAGGGAAAGAAATTATCAAAAAAAAATTTTGAGTAAATAGCACTAGTGAGAAAGAAATATCCCTTTGATTTTGGGTTTTTAAAAATCCCCAGAAGTCTGATAAGTTCTTAATTACAAACTTTTAAATTATTTTGTCTGTTAGATGCCCCCCCGGGACAGGAGACCATCGGGTCGGTTTTAAAACATGATTAAAGCCCCCAGCCTTTTATAATTTTATGAGTGTTCAGATTGTGAAGGGATGAAAAATTTTGCGAATCATCCAAGGGGTGCAAAAACTTTTATCACATATCTCCTTAGGATCAGATATTGCATCTGATACCAAATGAGAATTTCTATGGATGAATTCCCCAATCTAATTTTTTTTTGTAAGCGGGAATAAATTTTTCCAGCCCAGTTTTTTCCCGGAACTGACCCTCTTTTAAATAAAGGGGTTTCCCCCCAAAAAATAATTTTTTAGTGTTAAACCTGTTAGGTGAAAGAATACATTTTTCTCTTTAATTATGATTCGGGCCCTTTTTACATTCCAGCTCAAAAAGTTAACTGCCTTCATGAAGACATTGATTTTGAGTTTTTGATAAATTTTTGTAGTCTTAACGAAAATGAGACAACTTTGACCTAAATTTAATTTTCCCAGGAGTTATTGGGAAAACCATTGTTACGTTATTATCATTAAAGGTTGAAAGGATACATTAGAAATAGCTTTCTTTTCTCCCCACCCAGTTGCCTCCCACTTGAGGCTGGACCACACCCCCTATCCTCTGACATCCTTAGACAGAGACAGCCAAAAACAAAAAAATTTTAGCAGCAGTTTTTGAGGATAAAAATTGAGATATCTATTGCCAAAAAGTTTCAAATACAGAAGATAAAAATAGTCTTTAAAGTTTTAAAATAGTAACATAAAAAACCCAAGAAAGGGTTTTAAAAAAGTCACCGGGGATAACATAGGCCCTAACACAATAATAAAAAGTAAAATAACCTAGAAGTATGATGAAACAATCACCAAAAAATAAATAAAAAAGTGGCCAAGAAAGAAAAGGGTTAATTACAGTACCAGTATCATTGCAAGGATCAGACAGCTGGTAAGATCTTCTCCATGACGGGTCACTCACAATCGTATTTGAAGAGTGTGGGTTCAGTTTTCTTAGTTATTTTTCTGCTTCCTCCATAGTGGGAAAAAAATGTTTGAAGTCAACTTTCAGTTTGGCGGATACAAGGGTGTTTAATGTTGTAAAAAACGGCTTGTTTAGCAGCTTTGAGGGTGAAAATCAGGGGAAAATACAAACGGGGTTTTTTTCAAATGTAATCTCTTTTTTCGTCAGAAGTGACAAAATTAAATTTAGATTGAATTTCAACACAAAACACATCTTAGGTTTGAGGTATTTGATCCCGTATGCAGTGCTGGGTATCCCGTGTTAAATTTAAAATACCCCAATTTTTTTTTAGAATAGTTCAGCTAAATTTCACTGGTCTTAGATTTCCCATTTAAAAAACAGCAAAACCTCGTTTTGATTTTTGGGGGGTCCAAAAAAAGTTCATGTTTATAGCTAAGATCTGCTTACTTATTTGAAATTATTTCTTGATGATGACAAGATCAAGAACTGTTGAGATGAACCGTGAGCTGGGGTAAAACCGGGACACTTAAGAGTTTTCCATTCAAATATATACCACATAAAAAATATATTTGGTCTCGTCCATGGGGATGGCGCGAAGGGACCCACTAGCAGTGGTGTTATTTTTTTTATTATTTGCCTATCCTGAGATATCCTGTATTTATTCAACTGAAAGGGGCTGCTACGTATATTAAGATTTAAAAAATGGGCCCAAAAAGAAGGGGGGGTTTAAAAAAATCGAAAACTAAAGTTATCCGTGCTCAGCAAGCCCCCCAAGATACCCTTTCAGAGACAGAACCACGTGGGAAAACAACTCCTGGGAAAGGTCCGCTACATCGCCCCCGACTGAGGCGAAAAGGGGGGCAAAGGTGTGATGCGGAATCTGGATATTCACCATTGGGGAAGAAACCCGAACTGGGAAAAGGGCCGGAAGCCACGGGTCAATTACCAATTACGTGAGCCGGAGCAGCGGGGGCACCGGACAGCAAATCTGCGATCCACGATACAAGAAAGCACAATTTAACTATCTGAACTAAAGTGTTGTGCTGAGCTCCGCAAGATATAAAAAAAAGCGAAGGCTAATGAAAACAACGCAAAAGGGTTTAGAGACTGAAAAGGGGAAATTTCCCAAAAGGAAAAAAGGTTTAAAAGGGGAACTTTAGCCGACGGTGTGGGAAAAATTTAAGGCGCATTCAGGAAAAAATCGAAACTGAGCACACTTCATCAGTTGGGGGATTTCAAAGAATTCCAAATCGGGTTGAAAAGGCAACAAACTGCCAGGGAGGAAAAAGCAGAAATGTCAGTTCAATCAAAAAAATTGGGGACAGCTGGCTGTTTTAAGATGGGGTAGAAAGGTATAATGTCAGAACTGAAGGTCTGCCGGGGAATCAGAAAGTTCAAACCCCGTGAAATTACAGCTGAACTTTTTGTAAAATAATAGGGGCACTTTAAAACAGAATCTGAGATAGAGTGGCTTATGAGATAAACACCGCAGACCCTGACCGAGCTTTTTTTGTTTATTTTGAACACCATTTAAGCTAGAGGTGATGGCACCTCAGAAACAAGGGAAAATTTATATAGAAAAAAACCCATTGTATCTTCCCCGACTTCTCTCCAGCAACAGTATTCTTGTTGGGACTGGCACCTACACTCCTGGATGGATAGAATAATTAAACTTTTACTATGAAGATATTTCAATGTTCCTAAAGGTTTTGAAGAATTTGAAGTTCTAAGCTACAGGTGACTTGACATCTATTACAGAGCTAATTGTGTGGCACCAGGTACTTGGAGAAAGATATGAAGGACAGAATTGGGGGAAGGTATATTTGAAGAGACAGTACTGTTGCTGCAATAAATTATATCATTGAAGGTCAAGCAGATGGTGCAGCAAGCATCTTGCAGGAGGCAGTAATACCTCTGGACAGGGCTCAGCTTGTCACTATCATTGGGCGCCTACCATGTTCCCATATTTAATAAATGCTTAATTCCTATCATCATGAAAATATCACATAAGATCTTAGTATTTAAATGTTTAGAGAGCTGTAACATCACCACAAAGGTCCGGTAGGAACTGAGAAAGACAGCCAGCGACTCTGCCGCCCCTGGACGGATGTTTCATTACACCACTCAGGCCCTTTAGCAGCATCCGACTCACACATGTGTGACAAGGTCCCTGCGCCTAAGCCCATCAGGTAAGGCGTGCTGCACCGAGAGGTCGGGCACGAGAGAGGGCATCAGCATTGGGCATGGAGAGCCCCTGCGATGAATTAATGAAACTGTGGCAGTTGGAGGTCAAGAAACCACCTAGGTGACCTGTGGATTTGATTCTTTGTGAAGGGCTGTCTACTGTAAGGAGCATGATCTGTCACCAGAGTGAACTCCACCTGGTCTCCCAGTTTAACAGTTTCCAGCTCAGGTACATTAACGGGTGTTCAAACCATCGACGCTTTGGTTGAGCACGCCCCAGGCCTGTGTCCCAAGCCGCCCGCCTGGAGAATAAAAGGGAGAAAAATTAGCAGCTTTTAATATTTTGTGTGTTGAAGTAAGAGCTGTTTTTAAGTTTTAAATGGCATCTATTTTTGAACACTGGTTTCATAGCAACTTCCTGGACTTACAAGGTAGCCTAAATACTTGGCCTCTTTTTCAATTCAAAGAAACATTGTTGGGACTGATACGGGTTCGCTTCTTCTAGTGCCCGAATACCGCTGTGACCTGCTGCTGTATGTTCTTCCATGTGCTGGAATAGATGACAATGTGATCCAGATAGGTAGCACTATATGCATTATGAGGTCAGCCAGTTTGTCCACCAGTTGGAAGGCTCTAGGAGCCCTGTGTAACCCCGAATGGAAGAATATGATACTGCCAGTGTCCGCTTAGAGTGCTAAACGCTGCCTTGAGCATTTGGCGGAGTTCATTAAAGGAATCTGCCAGTACCTTTGTCATGTCCAGTGTGGTGAAAAATTTTGCTTGGCCAAGCCTTCAAGGAGATCATCCACATGAGGCATGGATAAGCATCAAATTGAGTCCTGGTTGTTTTTATGGAAGTCACTGCAAACCTCCAACTGCCATCAGGCTTATTAACCAAGATGATTGGCCAGACCAGGGACTATAACTTTCCTCTATCACCCTAGTTCCCAGCATCTGCTTGATTTCCAGCTCCACTTCTGCTTTCTTTGCCTCAGGAAGTCTTACAGGGCGTTTCAGACTATAATGCGCCTGGTTCAGTCACTTTGTCTTGCAATCAGAAAGGTCCTTCCTGGTTTTTCACTCACCACTTGAGACGGACAGGATAGCTGATTCCAGCTCCACCTTCCTGCCGAAATTAACAGTGTCTCTATGAGCAAGTTCGAGGAGGAGGGATTTGAATCCCTCCTTTCCATGGCTTCAGGAATTTCATACATGTTAAACCCGCTTTCGCTTGGTCTACTTATTGTTGTTTCACCAACAATTAACCAATCATTTTCTCTCCTTAATTTCTATGAGGGCCTTCTGTCGGGCGAGTAATTTACAATGGAGTGTGGAATTAATACCATGACACGATCCTGGACGGAATTTCGGAACATCGTGCTAATAATAATGGCCCAGTTGCTTGTGCTTCTTCCATATGACTTTTGAATAGGTTGAATTTTCAAAATCTTTCACAGAATTGCGCAACATATTCCAAAAAATATTTGTAGAGGGAAGAGCCTCCTCTCAGCCTCTCTTTTCAAAATATCCAATATACCGGAGATGCCGTCCAGATAATAATTCAAAAGGGTGTGAGAACCCTGTAGAGACTTATGGACGTAGATAGGCAAAGAGAATGAAGGGAGGAGTTATCCCAATGACTCCCATCCCCGCTAACCACCTTTATGTAGCATCTGCTTGAGAGTCTGATTAAAACCTCCATTAGATCGTCAGTTTGAGGACGATACACCATTTTATGCTTTTACTTTCAGTAACATGGCTGTTTCAATATCTCCAATAAAAGGCATCCCTTGGGTCCATTAAGACTTTAGACTACTGCACAAAAGACCCTACTAGTTCCCAAAAGCATTGATTTAGATGTGGCTAAGCCGCATGTAACAGCTTCTGGATATTGGGCTCACAACCACTTAGGACTAATATATATTTATCTCCTCGGTTGAGGACTAAAGTCCTAAGCAATATCAAACCCGATTCTTTCAAAGGAACATGAACTAAGGGAAGGAAATGAGAGGAGCACGCCCTCCTAGGAATTTGCTGAATACATTCTTGGACAAGAAATAAAAAATGGCAAACCTCTTGTTAATTCCTGGCTCATTAAAATCGAGCTGATCTGCCTTGAAGTATTTTTCAGAGCCAATGGCCTGCTGAAGTGGTGTGTGCTAATTCACAAAACCTGCTGTAGGTAGAATTCATGAGATTAACAACAGTTTCCGACTTAGATCATTTTCTATTACAAACTGAGGTCCTGTAGGTATGGACTGATGTACGTTGGCTATTTGGAAAGTGTGGCGTCAGAGAGAAGGTCCGGTCCCATTTGTAGGATGTAATCAGGAACTAATTAGAGGATTGTTCTGCTGTCCCAGATTTTGGAGGCCGGTATAGTTGGTTTTTATGAGCAGTATAAGCCTTTCCATAGAATGAAAGTCTCCTGTCGGCTGGGCAAAGTTTTTGGGAGCCCCCAGAAAATAAAGCAGGTTACCTGTTGCACTGTTTGGCAGGTGGTCAGTTAAAAAAAAAAATATATATATATACACATATACAGTTGATAGATTTTGGCAATCCTTAGCAGAGAGTTGCTTTTCAGAGATCGCTATTGTTGGCAATAAAAATGTCAAGTTAAATATATCATATAGGAGACGACAGTGCATACGGAGAAGTGAACAAAGTTTGGCTGACTTACAGAAAGTGTGCACAATTGTTTAAACAAATCAGGCAGGTGCATAAATTTGGGCAAATACAAAAAACAAAATCTGGCTTAGTAGATCCGCTTTTTGCAAAGGTGTTTCTAAACGCCCCTGTAGGTTCCAATGAGAGTCTGATTGTGGGTTGAAGGTATTTTTGGACCATCTCACAAAACATCTTTAGTCTGGTCCAGGTTTGGCGGCTTCCTGAGCATGGACAGCTCCCTTTAACTCGCCAATTACAGATTTCAATTATATTCAGGTCTGGGACTGAGATGGCTATTCCAGAATGTTGTACTTGTTCCTCTGCATGAATGCCTTAGTGGATTTTGGTTGGTGTTTCGGGTCGTTGTCTTGCTGAAAGATCCAGCCCCGGGCGCAGCTTCAGCTTTGTTACCGATTCCCGGGGATTGGTCTCCAGGAATCTGATACTGAGTGGAATCCATGCGTCCCTCAACTTGACAAGATTCCCAGTCCCTGCACTGGCCACACAGCCCCACAGCATGATGGAACCACCACCATATTTACCGGTAGGTAGCAGGTGTTTTTCTTTGAATGCTGTGTTGTTTTTCTCCATGCACATAACGCCCTCATATGCCCAAATAACTCAATTTTAGTTTCATCAGTCCACAGCACCTTATTCCAAAATGAAGCTGGTTTAGTTCAAATGTGCTTTGAGCATACCTCAAGCGGCTCTATTTAGGAAAGCTTCCTCCAGAATGCCTGCATACAGCATCTCCTTGTAAAGTGCGCCGAATGGTTGAACGATGCACAGTGACTCAATCTGCTGCAAGATGATGTTGTAGGTCTTTGGTGTTGGCCCGGCGAGCCCTGACCTGCCTCCATTCGTCGCTTTCCGTCTATCCGAAATCTTCTTGGTCTGCCACTGAGCCTAACTTGAACTGAGCTTCGTGGTCTTCCATTTCTCAATATGTTCCTGTGGAAACAGACAGCTAAATCTCTGGGACAGCTTTCTGTATCCTTCCTAAACCATGACAGGAACAATCTTGTCTTCTAGGTCATCTGAGAGTTCAGGACCCCCATGTTGCTACTTTCATAGAAAATTAAAGGAGGAGGGAAACTACAATTGACCACCTTAAATACTCTTTCTCATTATAGATTCACCTGTATGTAATAACAATGAGCTTACTAAGCCAATTTGAGCTCCAATAATTAGTTCTAAAAGTTTTGGAATCAATAAATGACACAAGTGCCCAAATTTATGCACCTGCCTGATTTTGTTTGAACAATTGCACACTTTCGTAAATCCAATAAACTTCATTTCACTTCTAAAATATCACTGTGTGTGTCTCCTATATGATATATTTAACTGACATTTTTATCAGAATAACCAAACGACGACAGGAAAATAATGACTATTAACAAGGTTGCTCAAACTTTGCATCCCACTGTGGCTGCACAGTCATGAATGTATTTTGTACTGTGGAAAATTACACTTCAAAGTTGAAAGAATAAGAACAAATAAGAAGATAAAATGATTGCTTCACAGCAATCACATTAAATACTTGTCCAGTTCAAAGTTCTCCATCAACAGCAAACACAACTACTCCGGAAGGGCAGACATATCCAGCTGAACACAAAATAAGTACATTAATGGCATCATTGATTTTCATTATTCATTTGTTATTTCCTGAAAATTTAAATAAACAAATAAAATTTGACTATTGTGTAATCAAAGGAGCATCAAGCATGAAGGGCCAACTGTAAAAAAAAAAAAGAATAAAAATAATATTAATTAGTATAGAAGGCAGGAAAAGCAAAAAGGACAAAATAATATACATCTCACCATCAGCATGAAGATTCCAGCTGTGTCATTTCCATACGCCTGTTGGGGGAAACCTCTTTTTAGGGAAAAAAAAGAAACCATTTGTGAGTGTCAATTGTTTTGTATCAACTTTAAACCTTTGTACCCCACCACTTGTTTTCATGTATTTCTATTGACTTAATGCATTATATATATATATATATATATATATATATATATATATATATATATATATATATATATATTCCATGCACTAACCTTTTACCTAGTTTAAAACTTGTATATTTTACTACATGCTGTAAATAATAACTAAAATGTATTTTTAAACATAAATATGTAATAATTACTTAACTCAAGTCCAGTCTTTCACTCCACCTGCCCTGATTGATCCTTCTTTTGCAAGATCCCTGTCAATTGTACAAAGACATACAAATCTAAACAAAACAGAAAATCCTATTTTAAACCTTTTCTGAAGGCTGGTCATAAGAACGAGACCGTCCCAGAACAAGGTCCACAGAATATGACTTTATGCATGCATTACGCAATGCATGCAAAACTTGAACTTGTGATTGGTCATAAGAACACGACTCATCTCTCAGGAACCTAAATTAATAATTTCATTATTATAACTTTAACAGAGCTGTGTATCTTTGAGCACCAAATCCACCAGGGTGCCTGGACACATTTAGAATCTAGAAAGAGTATCTCTCTCTGCATCATTTCAGAACTTGTAAGGAGACTTTTCATTCAATGCTGATGAACACTGAAATAACTTTTTAAGAACAAAGGTACTCTATACTAATTAATCTAAAATACTCAAAAAAAATATCTAAAAAATGGATCCTCAAATAGTATGGATTATAGAAAAATCAGAGAAACACATGTTGAAGTTAGGTAGCAATGTAAAGTAAACTTACTTACACATTAACTGAAAGCAGTTCTGGCGTCCACAGGAGGAATCAAGGATTGAGTCAATGGTGTAAACATCATTCTAATGCAGTAAGGAAATAGGCAAGAAAACCCAAATATGTATAAAGATATCAAACCAATTAACACATGAAATAAATTAGGTACTCACAGGAAGACGTAACACTGGATCACAGTTGCTGGGGTAGCCACCCAGACAACATACAGACTGTATAATGAAACCTCTTCTTCCCTGTGAAGTGTTTGGAGACACTATGTTGTCACACCAAACACAAAAACATATTGCATCCACGTAAACTGGTACTTTTGCATGAGCACCCTTTCAATCAATCAACAATGTTTCAATCTGTAAAACTAATACAGCTTCCATAGAAAATGTTCCACAGAGTAAAAAATATATACTAGAAACTTTTTGTTACAGATTACATTATATTAAGAATTATCTGTCAGAAAATGTGCAGAAATCAAAACTCACTGTAGATTCCATATCCTCATTGAAGCCCAGGCCCTAAAGTCAGCACCCGGAATGTTGAACCTTTGCAGTTTTTTTACTTGCTATTGATTACTGTCACAACACTTTCTCAGAACAGTGTTCATGTAGTCTGACATCATCTACTTTATCTGCACAGCCAACCACTGTTGTGTCCTTTACACCTCCAGTTCCTGCTTTCCAGTCTACATCCTCATGAATAAATTCACCAAAGCTCAGGAGTCAAGAGAGCTCATTTTAGAAGTCGCCTTCGTGTCTAGGGACGCTTTGATTGACTGGAAAGTCTAACTAATCTAAGATATGATACTTGTGTGCTACAATGGCACCCCAAAAACAGTTTTTTTAGAGAGGTCTTGTGATGAATTACGATTGCAGTCAGTGGAATATTGGTAACACCTATGTGGGGTGGAAAGAAGATAAATTATAGGTCAGAGATAGTTCAACTACTACTATGAGAATGTTCAGCCACATGGTCAACAGTGTACCCGCTTATTAGGAGGTCACTTCATTGCCTGTCGCCCATGGACAAGTTTCCAGTAGAGTTTGAGCAGTGATCTTAGTCTCAGCTCACTATTGTTATGAAGGTAAAAGCTCACATCTTTATATGATATTTCATACAACAGCACTAAAGGTTGATTATAGGGGATTTGAGGGAACTTTTAGAATCTCGTTTGCATGATTCATTCTAGAGTATTAAGAGGGCTAAAGGCCACTTAGAATAATAAGCCTATAACCAAGCATAAATACTCTTGTAAAAGTTTGCATTTTCTAGGTTACTCTTTTGGGTTTTTAAGCTGCTTTACTTCTCAGTGCACACTGTTTATTGATGATCTAAACTGCTTATGACATCTTTTCTTTCTCTCCTGTTCCCTCATACCTTCCAAACCTTGGTTTTATTCCCTAAGCTCACTTTAATTTCAGAAAGAGGTCATGACAAAACCATCCATTGAAAGCGTGAATTTAATTGTGAATGTGTGCAATACAGAAAAAAAATTCAGTGATGTGTGTGTTAGGCCTAAAATTAAAGCTGTTATCAGAGTGACCACGCCTACTGTATACGTGAGAGATGAGTGGAACGGCAAGTTTCAACTACATGCAGTTTTGCAGAAACAAAATATGTTTAGTAGCCAATTAGATTGTAAACATGAACCTTACTAAAGAGCATCGAGATTTAAAGTTTTTGGAAGTGAAAGGCAAGAAATATTGCCCCTTAAAGCCTTGATCACACGTTGGTGTTTAAATGTCTTCTTTCCGCAGCTACAAACAATATAAACTGTAAATAAAACTCAGTAAAATCAGTTCGTTTTCTTTATACAGTGTTTTTTTTTTTTTTTAATGTGTGCTATGCTGCAAATTTTCCATGAAGACACACCAAAACATACCATTTTGCATGTTATTATGTTTTATCCACAAGAAAACTCGTCACATTGTAAGTCAATGCTTACAAAACACTTCCTGCAGTTTTACCCAGCAACCACCATCTTCTAGCTGAGGCTGTGCACACTTCCGGTGATTTTGTTTTTTTTTTCCTCTAGAGATCTTATTTAAATACTAAATGACAGGCAAGACACATGTGGAATTGCTGCACGAACACACTACAGACACAGGAACCAATGGCCTTCTTTCTCATGTGAATGGCTTACATTTTGCTGAAAGGAAAATTCTATTTATTTTGCTAATGTTTCACTGCAAATTCAATTCAGACAACATGACTTATAAGTTATTATTTTACATTGTGTATTCACCAATTTGACTTAACCTTTATGAGTCACAGCAGCTTGTTACTTGATGGTTGTTGAGACCAGAGTCAACTCAATCAAGGAGACTGCTAATTGTGCACTCTCATCAACACCAGTTCAAGTACAGATGGCATAAAATTCAAGGCATTTCACAGATGACAAAGTACCATTAGGTACTGGTTAGACGATAGGTATGTTATGCCAGATTTTATTAAAAAACTGTTGCACCTCTATATAAACAACACAACTAGGCATTTTGAATTCAGATTTCCATGGCCAGTTTGTATAAAGAAGTGCTTTCCTCAGCTTCCATCATGTGTTCACTTTCCTTTTCCTCTGTCAAAATTCACATGTCAGCATGGAGTCCTGTCATAATAAGAGAAGCTGAAATGATTTTATCTCCAGAGTTTCACCATGTTTTGACATCGCCTGACTGTATTTCTTCATTTAAAATATAACTTCAAATACTCTAATGGATTAGGACACACGAGGAAAGTGTTCTCCTGAATATATACAAATTCTTCTTTTCCATTCTGTTTCACAACCCTGGTTATTGAAGGTTCACTGACGGTATATGGTCAACAACAATGACAAGAATATCAGCTGTTTCTAGATGGCTTTTGAGTTTGAAATTGAAATGGTAAAATGTTCCACCTAATGATTTTCTTTTCTACTTGTCTTTAATGATTGAATTAGCAGATATTAAATTTCTATTTTGTACACCCTGGAGCAATGAAATAACAATGAGGATGTAGTTACCCATCGATTTCTCCAAAAACATTCGACTGGATATGCGGATCACTGATCAAAGGGAGAAGGTAGTGTAACAAATGGCAATTCTCAAGAACTGTTCTTAGCATATGAATAAAGAAATCAGTTTTGATTTTGATTCTACCCACTCGTCCAAAAAAGTTGTATATATCTCTAAGAAATTCTTTATGACTCTAGTTTCACATCTTTTAATTATTATAATCATTGGCCTCCTCTGTTGGAGTCGCATTTATAAATTTCTTCCAGTCACCAGATATTCTATATGACACTGTAGTAGATTTATTAATGGTTTTTAAAAATATTCTGGAATTTCGTCATCAATAAGCTTTAGATAGATAGGATAGATAGATAGATAGATAGATAGATAGATAGATAGATAGATAGATAGAAGCAAAATGAGCAAAGTGCAACTAAGCATCACAGCATGGCTCATCCTTCCATCCAATCTTTGTTAGACCCTTGATTTATCCCTGTGATGGGTTTGCATGGAGTCAAATCCAACTGCACAAGAGTAGATATATGGCTGAGACCAGTCCTGTAACAGGCAACCACATACTGGACATACTCATACCGGGACTAATTTACATTTGCTTATTACTTCACCATACTGCAATCATTTGAAACATAAGCAGGATTATTTCACCGTTGTTTAACTCACATCCGATTAAGAAAATCTGAAAAACTTTAATGTCTACAAAACTCTAAATAAGAAGAATGTGTGTGCTTTCTGACTGTTAGTTTGAATTTATAATTTGAATATTTTGAAAACAGAAACTAAAACTACAGGTAGTTGTTCTTTTGTCTTTTGAAGGCTATTCAAATGTTACATTATTCATGGCTCACCTGTTACAGTGTTTGCTTTGTGCAAATTGATAAAATGTTTGAATGAGAAATACAGGCAGTTCAGAGATAAAATGACAAACCAGATATCCGCTTTGTATTTTCAAACGTAATTAAATATAAACCTTTGCTTTCTTGTTCAGGAATGATTGACTTTGCCTTTTATTGTAGTTAAACTGTTACTTAATCGAATATTACATATAAACTGATTTCCTTCAACCAAAATGTTTACAACTTATTTTATATGTGTAATATGGATTTTTTTTTGTATACACCATTTTAATGTAGATTGTCGTAAATTAAGTATATACAGATTTTTCAATATACCATATTTTTTACATTATATATCCTCAAACCAAAATTAGTATGAAATATGAATATGTGGTGGTTTCACGCTATTCTGCTCTTTCACTATTACATATTCCACCACATGACATTCTGATTGGACATATTGCAACTAAGTGAGTAACATAACTTATCACAAACATTGATTCTAAATCACATTTCACTAGCTTGCACCACAGAATTTGTAATGCCAATTGCTGCTTACTTCACAAGTTTTTATTTTCCATTTCACATACCATATACTACATTTTTTTTTACAGTTCCTAACGATTATTCTTTCTATTCACACACTTGACAATATTTCATGTAATATAATAATCTGTAAGGAATTCAACTAAGACAGCACTGGAAGGCAAACAGGTACGGGTAGAATCCTGAAACCACACTTACTCTACCATTGCCGGCAGACAGCACATCTCAGTGGTGGTACTGACACATCCTCTGCGCTGTGCCATTTTCATCAGAAATTAAAACTTATGGTAGTCTTGCTGTCCGCTTTTGTGCCTGGATAAAACTACCAGGTTAACTGGTAAAGTTCATGACAGAATTGTCAAAATTCAGTACACTGTATACCAAGCAAACATTTAAAACAGGGCCAGTCACTAGTCTCTTTAAATCATCTTATTATTTTTTTTAACATATACATTTAACCATTTTAAAAAGGAAGACAAAATGTGGCACCAGATAGAGACAATGAAATATCTTTCAAAGTTACCAGGTGTTCTCGGCTATTTAAATCAGCCTAAACAGCATACTGTAATGTCCCCTTAACTTTTGGGTTCCAACTTTTCTTTTTCAGTCCTCCTCTAACGGGTTCATTATTACAAAGCATTGACAGCTCATCATTCAGTCTGCAACTACAAAGCCTCGCACATAATTTGAGTGCCATGAAGGCAGCGCAAATCCATTAAAGGAGGTGTAAGACATATGGAATTACTGAACACAATCATCATCAGTTCACTTTCCGCATGACACCCTTTTTCTTCTTCGATATCTAAATTAGAAACAAATGAAAAGGATACAAAGTATTATCAACTAATGTGTGAGAAGTTTATATTGATATGTAAAATAAATCAATAGAGGTTGATAAAACAAAACATAATGCAGCATGAAAACAGAAGCTGTATAAATTGTATTGTAGAGGATATTTGGTTCTTCAGTTACTATTACAGGTAGTCCTCAGGTAATACGGACATCCAACCTATGACATACGAATCCCGGGCCGCAGAGCTGCGGATGCGCATGCGCCTCAGTAACTGCTGCTCTGTCATCTTCGGCCTAGTGAGGATTCTGGAAAAGTGGTGGCTGGACGGATGCTGGAGGGGAGATTTGCTGCCGCGCAGTGTAGTGTCCTCGGGAGTTTCACTGCTCACCACCACAAATGGCTGCCCCATTCATTCTCAGTGGCAGCCGGTAATGCTGCAAGTAGTGGCTGGATGAGGGGGGCGATTTTGCTGCCCACATACCGTAGTGTCCCTCAGCAGCTCCCAGCGGCTTCACTTCGCCCTGGGTCCGCCACACACGGCTGCCCCGCCACCTCAGTGGGTGGCTGTAATGCTGCAAGCGGTGACCTGCTGGGCTGAACAGAGGCCATTGAGAGGAATGGGGCAGCTGGGGTAGCATTGTAGTGCATCGGATGGCCGCTTCTGGCTGAATGGGGCACCATCCGCCTTTTGGCTGCACCCTGTTCGCTCGGGGCTTAACGCTTGCGGCAGCATACTGTGGTAGTGGAGGTGATCAGAGGTGGGCTGGTGATGAACCGCCCATCGATGCCTCTATTCATTTTCAATAGCAGCCTGCTTGTACTGTTACTACATATAGCAGGAAGTTGTCCTTGTGAGTACATCACGATTGATCGACGGTGCCTTCCTGCTGTGATAGCGCGTACAGTGTTGTGCAGAAGAGCCTATCTTAATCTTTTGTCTTCACCCTTCAACAATGTCTCTGAAACACAAATCTAATGCAAGTGCTAAGATACAGCAAAGAAGAGAAAACCATCACCATTGAAAATAAAGTAGAAAATAATAAAAAAGATGAGAGAGAGAGGCTTAATTCATCATTCATTGGCAGAAATACTTGGTTACAGTCGTAATAACAATAGCATTTATTGAAATAGATAGTATGTATCTGTTCCTACTATACAAATTAACTTATATTAAAACCTGCGTCCCTATCTCAGACGTGGAACTGGGACTGCCTGTACTAATAACATAAGTACACAAAAAAATAACTATATTAAGCTAAGATCATTCAAATTTAAACAGTTACATGGAATAACGCGAAAAGCAGCAGTGGAATGCTTTGGCGATTCTGTTGCATTGGCTACTTAGTGTAACAGAAAGAGACCCCTCACTAGCTGACATTCCGCCATTTTCAGTGAACATGAACAACACTATTTGATGCACACCTCTGCACCAAGAACGGAGCTTCACCCCATATCTCATTTATTATCTGTATTATTTTAATTAATTCGTAAGTAAAAAAAGATCTAAATACATGTAATTATATGTTAATATAATTATAATAGGTGTTGGAAACTTATAACTGTGTACAACAAGACACAATTATAACAGACAAAGTTACAATAATGTCCATAATGTGCGGGTTCACCGCCTTGAGAACCAATAGTTCATGGTATCGCCATTTCAGGTTCATCCTACGTTTCCATAAGAACTACATGGTAGGTAGAAACTTAAATTAAGGAGGTGAATTGAAAAAAAAAAAGTGCAAGCCCGGTTGAAACAATGGGTCAAAGCCACGGACAAGCTGACAGTTTCCCGCTTAAAAGAGACATTTCTGGGGAAATTCCAGATATGTGGTAACCCTGCTCAAGCCAGCAGCTGCATCACCACTGGATATGACTGTAAACCAAAAATAGTTGTGATATCGAACAATACTATACAAAATGAAATTCTCTGATAACGCCTGTCTATTAATTCCTTCAGCTCGTCAATAAATATACCACATGTACAAAATATGGTTTAGCTTTAAAAATAAAAGATTGCCAAAAATTGCCACCATTGACATCTGGAGGCTTTACATACTGTATAACAAGTTGTTGTCTGCCCAGGAACAAACTAAAAATCACAGCTCATGTTAATATTACCTCAAAAAAATCATTTGCAAGATGTCTAACAAGGTGTTAACTCTGCAACAGGAGAGCTACAATAACATCAGCTGAAATGAATGCAGTGACAGTTCCCCTCTTGTTCAATACATTTGGATTGTAAAAATAAGACAAACAATCCTAATCAAGGTATCAGAGCTACAAAAGTCAAATGGTGATTGCTTGGAGAAACATCTATTTATATACAGCATTTTAAAAAATGTATTCCATACAGAAAAGTAATGATAATCTGATATTACAGTAGTTAGCTCCAATCACTTTCAAACTCCACAGCGGCAAGAATCAAAGGCTGGGCTAGTGTCCTCGTGTCCGTGTAAGCCTCCCAGACGCTTGCTCTCATGTCTGTGTTGGAGTTTTCTCCCAACTTCAATTTTATATTGTTTTGTAAATCAAAACTGAGTTTAGTTTTGTGCAAAATGTACACTCATAAAGGAATTTGCACCCTCATTCAGGATTACTTCACCTTATTCAGCCCGATTCTGCTTAATATTCAGTTTTTGCTAGTAACTGATCAGAAATCAGGCACATACTGTATTAATCAAAAATGAGATGAATGCTTTAAGTTTGTTAATTTAATTCATGGTGCTTACATGAACAACCAGAAACTGCAGTTGCTAAGATGAGTATAAACTCCCATCTGCTATTATAGGAGTAACATTTTAATAAACAATTTTGTTCTTACTAACACAAGCAGTCTAAACTGTTGTTGGGTTAACTCCATAAAATAAATCAGCAGAGAGACAAGATATAGATTTGTCTGGTTTCTAAATAGTTTGTCATTATGAGATCTTGTGAAGACCTTGCTTTGGTTACACTTATTTAATTCAATTTTAGAACTTAATAGATAAATAAATTAAGAAAAAGGGGAAATTGTCACCAGAACACCTTAACAACACAGTAAGTCATTGAAATTTTCATTCATCAGCTTACCACATTTTCTTAATATACAAATATAGAATGCAATTTTAAATCAAGAACATTTTCTTGAACATAATATGTTGGTACAATTCTGCTATTAACAACAGAATGGAGAACAAGATAGCAAACAAATAAAAAATAAAATGTAAAAAGACACAAGAATTAAATGTAATGTTGTGGTACTTTTCTATAAAGGTTCTGCCATTTAGCCACTCAGCAGTGACTGCAACATTTTTACAATGCACTCTCCATTTATAATTGTGGATTTGCCATTTAGGCATGCTGTCAATGGCACAAAATCCATTGTGTCTTTCATCAGTCTCTTTATTACAATATTCTATTTATTTTCTAGTGATTTTGTTATTTGCTTATTGCTTTGTGATGTTTTTGCTTACTCGCTTCCCTGTTTAATATCTTTTCTAATTTGTGTTGTTGACTTCAGTTCACTTTAAACACAACCAGTGATGTTTTTTTATCTCTGCATATGTAGAAAGTCTCAAAATGATGCTTAAGTGTAGGCGTGAAGAAAAGGATCTGATTCAGTAATGCTAGGTCGCAGGAGTAAACAAAAATGAAAAAGTGACAACTAGCACAGGAGAAAACAAGTACTGTAGATACGCATTAGAGCAAAACTAGAGTTTCTAACTAAATATATGACATCATAGATGGTACAGAAATGATGCCTCTGCTGAATGTGCAATCTTTTTACATGGCACCAGGGCTGATTAACAAGTAATGAGACTGCCCCTGTTTCTCTTTTTGATGGAGGTAGACATGGAAAAGTTGTGCAGTATGCTATGAATGGTATACATCGCAACGCAGGAACCTACTATGGAGCTACCGTATTTTCAGTGTTCTGTCATAGCAATGGAAGCACCTCAGATGTGTTGTCATGGCGGATGAAGAAGACATTCCCTGTGAGAGTACGGCAGAGGTGTGTGATTGAATTAGAGTTAGCAGTAATTATGAGGTTATGCTTGGGAGGAGTGATAATGAAACAAAACTACTGGAAACAAACTGAAAACTATATGGAGAGAAATTTATTAAGATGATGAAGTGAAAACTATGTTCATATCACTAAAAGTGATGTCAGATACTTGTCATTTTTGAAATGTTGTGAAAAAATGCATTAAATATGAATAATTCTACTTCAAAAATATTTTACACTGCTCTATTTGTCTCATGCCAGTATCCCTAATTTTATAGCCAAGAGACTTGATTGCTATTCATACAAGCCATTATGAAACATCTGCATAGGCATTGTAGTGGGTATAGGCACAGAAATCAGGATTACTGGCTCACAGTTCCAAGTGATTGGCTCCTAATTAGGCTAATTTCTAAATGTGGAATTTACAGAATATTTGTTAGGCCCCTAATATTCCCTATGCCTCTAAAAGAAAGTTTAAGGTAATGCATCAATCGATTCTTAATCCAAATGATTGACCAGAACCATTCAGTCAAAGAACAGACACTCTAGCACCTAAGGCACTAAAACTCTCAATATTAACATTTTGGAATCTCAGATTAGAATAATCTAAGTGATTTGTGGTGTGAGAGGAAAACCTGGGTATTTGGGAGAAAAACCTTTAGAAAGATAATGAAACTTGCAAACCCAGGGACATTGCCCATGCCAAGTTCAAACTGACCCTCCTGGAGCTGTGAAGTAGCAGCACTAATCAATGAATCATCCATAATGAATGTCCATTCTTCCATCTGTCATCAATAAATCCTTAATACATTTTACGAATATTTAATATTACTTTCTTAATACTAACGGCTTAAGCTGCTAAACTGTATACTGAGGTAAGTGCACCCAAGCCTGCAGGAAATCACAATTACTTATCTGTCTCAAAGCTGGCGCTTTTAAAGGTGGCAGGTAAGCTTTCATAAGAGACACCTCAGTTCTTCAGTGATACCTCTGTTGGAAGCTTTTTACCCTAAATTGTGACCTTTCCAGTAATCTTGGATGAACACACTAACAGAATGAACTCGCCAGAAATTATACTCACCCTTGATCTGGGTAGTACAATCTCTCCGAGTGGTCGCCTTTTTAAGAGCTTTTTGTTGAAATTTCGACGCCTCCTAAGCTCAGAAGGTTGTCTTTCGCGGTTGGGGATTTGTCTATAAAAAAAATGAAGAAAAACATACACAGGTGAAATACCAATTTCAATTAAAACAAAATGCATTTTTCCGCTAAAGCTATTTGTATATATTATAGTTTATGTTGAAGCATAATTGAAATGTAGTAATTTTTAATAAACACGACAGCCATGTTTGAATGTTCAAAACTTAAATTGTTTAATGCACAAATGTTGAAGAACACAACGCCTGTTTCATTAATTTATAAAACATATTGACATATATATATATACATACATACATATACACACATGTTCAAACGCATTTCATCAAATTCAGGTCATAGAACTCCTTACATTGTCCCTCAGAATTGGGTACAAGCGGTGGTGAACATCCCTGGATAGGGCACCAGCCTAATGTAACCAACCATGCACTTAAATATAATCTGTAATTTTTCAACTTCAAATAAATACTTTGTCTTAATAACTTGCTAATTTCACTCACTCATTTTTTTTTAATAAATATGTCAGAGAAATAAAAGAATAGACTAGTGTATGCCCCAGTGTGGCAGAAGAGTTTGCAGAGGAGAAAAACAAAGAAAACTAAAACATCTCCGCTTATAGTGCTGCGGACTGATTACATTATATGAGGAAATAATGGAAAATGCCTTAAACATGAAAGTGTCCTTATAGTTTTCCTTGATTAGAGTACAAGTATAAGCTTCTCTTTTGAACAACAGCAGAAACATCAGCAAGAAGAAGATCCGTGGGCCCAGCTTTGGCAACACATAGGGGCTTTGGCATTCATGGCACATGAGTGCTGGCCCTAGAAATTAAAGCCAGATTGTAATTTGTGGTCTTTTGGGATGACACAGCAGCAAAATCTAGAAAAAGGCATAGAGATAGCCACCATATGGTAAGGAGGAGAACACAACAGTCACAATGTTATGACCGCTTTATGCTGCACATTGTGTAATGACAATGACGAAAAGATTCTCTTTCAATCATTAGCTAAGCCATTGTAAGCAGATAACAAGAACTTTTAATCAGCATAGAATTCTCAGTGGAACAAGACATCTTTGAGAGTATAATTTCATTAAATTGGATGTTAATCAATGCTGCCTTCCTTGAACATTTGAAGCTTTTCCCAGCATACCACTGTCATTACAGACACATGCTGCCAAGATTCTTTCGCAGGCACTACTTGATGACACAAGATTTTTTTTTCTTTTTTTAATATATTCAGATTAAACTGTTTAAGTGATTTCTTCCATCCCCTGTCCATAGTTTTCCAACAGTTCAACAGTGTAGTCAGAGTTGTGAGGAGAGGATGAGGAGCAGTAATTAAGCAAGGCACATTTTAGGACAAGTTGAAACCATGCTATAACTACTCAGAACTGACTGACTTCACAATGAAATTCTGGCCACCGATTTGGTTTATCCATTTTCTAAACCTGCCCTTCCCTTTGTAATACCATAAATGCTGTATCCTCTTACAGGCAGCAACATAAAGTGGGAGAGGCCAGTCTATCATCTTGAACACTTAAAAGGAGAACAGGCACATTCTTCTGTCTCTTAATGGTGAAAAGTATTCTCATGTGGAAGCTCTGAAAAAAAATGCAGCGTGAAACAATGCAGCTGTTTCAGTGGCTACAGTACATGTTGTGATAAGAGGAGCGATGGTGTAACTGGTCTAGTACTGAACTGATGGAGGAACTCAACATGTCACCAAAAGCCACACACATCAGCATTTTGAATTCTACATAAAAAGGATTTTTCTCTTAAAGATAGAGAAAACCATGACTGTTCACCTTAAGCAACAGTACGTACATACCGGGCGATTAAGATTTGCAGAAGAAATGAACAGCAGGTGTTTAATTATAAAGAGGAAACCAGAATCCTTTTGTGTTCAGTGGCCTACTGAAGGGATTAGATCTAGAAATCAAACTGGTATCCCTTGAACTAAGAGGAAGAACTAATAGTATCTATTGGATTTGTATGCCATTTTATCCCTCTTGGAAAGTATTTTCAATGAAGAAAATATATGTATATTATGTACAACACGACAACAAATGTAGTTTTAACACTGGTTAGCTCTTCAGACCTTCTTTACTATTAGGCAAAGAAAAAAACTTAAGAGAAATTATTGTAAAGAGGAGGTCCTCTAGGACAGTGCAGTACGATTGCTACTATACATGAAAGGCATGGTGGTGAGACACAAATCTGAATAAAAAACAAATTGCACTTGATAAGCATAGCATTAATCGCTTAAAAATGTCCCGATCTGCAAATGTTCAAGTTGATATATATCACTTAAAATCACACCTTCCAGTCATCGATTTGTTTGGGAAGTTATAAACTCCATTCTCTGCAGTTCTGTACTGAATCTGTACAGATCAAAGCCAAATGCAACAACCTACCTACCCTTCTCCGCCAGTCGATGTTGTCTGCTAGTCTGTCCACCTAAGCGGAAGTCTTGACACTTTTACTTCAATTAAGGGTTATTAGTGATGGTACTCGATTTAAAACCTGCTGCAAATAAAACTGAGGCCAGCAGTGACTTCTTATTTTTTTTGATCTTCACATGCTTTTACCATTCAAGGAAGCTATGAAATTACTGTAAATTCTGTATGTGAAAACTATATGTAAAGCAGTTTGTGCTGTCAATGGCTTTTGCCTTTAAACTGAAGTATTTCACTTTTCGATACCGTTGATCTTTGATTCATTTGTCAAAATTGCAGATATTTAGTGGAAGGGTAAAGGAAGCCAAAAAACCATGCAACACGTAGATCATGCGGCGTAAGTGTGTTTCAGCTTCTGAAAGGTGATGCATGAATGGATGAAGAATTACAAAAATGAAGTTAATTTGTTTGCTATTATGCTATATTAAGATTATTTTATTGTTACAATAATCCATACATCATCTTACACAGTTACAGGAGCCTGAAGCCTAGCTAAGCAACAATATTCTGTTATTAAAAGCAAGAAGCAAACTCAGATGGAACATCAGTCCATCCCATTATTATCACACAGGCAGACATTCACAATCATTGACACTGGGGAGTGCTGCAGGCCACCACCATGCATGTGTCTGTGATAGTAAAGGAAAGCCGAAAGACACGGAGAAAACCCACTGTACATGGGGAATGCATAATTTGGATTCACCCACCTACATGAGTCGATGACAAGAGATCAAATGAAATGTGTGTTGATGAACAAATAAACCTGGGAAAGGGTACACAAAAGGAGATGGCCAAAGTATAAAATAAACAGCCTCAGACCCTCCAAATAATATCAATATATGTCTGTCACGGTGAATGACATTTTAACCTTCTGTAAATCCTGGCCTCTTTGTTCCAGCTCTCACTCCCAACAATACACCAATGAGCCATTTGAAAGGAGTTGTTTTTGAGTCCCACCAGTAAGAAACACCCTTGAGCACCTCTTTGAGAGTTTCATCCAGGGTAATCTTAAATGAATGTTTCAGTCAGCTGCTCCTGGTGGTCCTTTTCTTTGAAGGTACATGACCAAAGCAAAGAGAGTGTTTTTTTCCTTTCCTTGAACCATGTTCCTCCTGTTCAAACACTTTATAAATCAGAGAATCTTGAAACCACACACATCTGGAGAAAGGCAACCCCGTATTGACAGTGATGGACCACAAAAGAACCTGTGTCTTTGAGCTATAAGATCAATAAGAGTATGTAGTGTTACCTGATGAATAATAACAGATGTTTAATTTTCTGAATTAATTCTCTCAACAACTGTTCTGGGTGGACTGAAAGAACACCAGTAAGCCATCACTTTTATTCTGTTTCTCTACTCTTATGAATTATACACCAGTTATTTTTTTAACTAATGATATCTGTTAACCAATGGCTCGTAGCTGTTAGAACAACATGCAGCTGCAGAAACAGGAGTTCCCAGTTGAGAAGTACTATTTCTAGCATTATAAACAATTGCTGCAGAAAGAGACATTTACAAGTCTCCTAGTTAACTAATTAAACTAGAGTCGGTTTTTATATGGCTTAAAAACACTGCTGCAACGTATTTTAACATGTTTACATCTGAGCAATATACAACTACCCAAACAATTATTTCCCAGTTGGAAGTACTATTTCAAAATTGTTTAATCAGTCCAAAAAACATGCTTCAATTGAGTGCTACCTTCAGTTAGCGACAACGCAAAATGTTTAGATCATGACACAAGATACCCGGCCCACTCCACGATGATTTAAAGAATATTCCTTGAGGACAGCATTTGCTTAAGCATAACAATCTGTTCAACGTATATGTGCATCTCTAGCAAACAATGCAGGATTTGTCATCAAATTTCTTCATTCACGCCCAAAGCAGCCATGTAAGAGAATACTTCCATTAACAGAATAGATAGCACCTTGTTCCATAGCTTTCGTAACTAATCTAACATGGGGCACACAATCGCTATGCTGAGTACCAAGGTTTTGCTGAAATAAAGCTCTGCCATTACTTTCAAATGTGAGACGTAATGTGCTGAAAGTTTAACCCCTGATAACCCAACTAAACACCCATTTTTTTTTGTTTTTCAACACCCTCCCACATCAACTGTACTTCACATAACACAATTCATATTTTTTCTTTTTGCTAAAATCTTTAGTAATATAATTACATAAACACATACCTCTGGGTTGTGAAAGGAAACCAGTGTACCTGTACACACTAATCCCATTTACATTGTACTTTTCTAACTGGACTAAAGTGTAACACAGACCAACATGTAGTGTCCACCTCAATGATGGACGGAAGCCATTCTTGCACCAGCAAACATTAGCGTTATTAGGTGGTGAAGGGGTGAGAGATGGTTAGACACCAGACAGGGCATAAATTCAGAGGACAAGGATGTGGGGAAAAAAAGCTGTGCACGGATCCTTTATGACCACAAAGAGACAGGAGCTAAGGTTTACGCCTAATCTAAAGGATTGTAGAGAAAAGAGACAAATGTAGACACCGAAGACTCCATGCAGATAACTCTGGGCATGGAATTCGTATTTGGTCCCTAAATCACTCTGCCCCATGCTGTTCTTTATTAGATATAAAACTTTTTTATAACTTTTTTCCTTTTTACGTTAATCCCATTTTGTTGATTATTAACCACCGTAGCGTGGGACTGCTAGAGACCCTGCAAAGGTAGTACAAATTAGAATATTCCCGCTGGGATGATGGCAACGGAGCATGATGTGCTTTGTGGGGTTGCTGGACATGCAAGTGGCATTACCAGAGGAAGAAATGTTTGCCCAGCTGAGCAATTCATATGCAAAGTTGTCAATTTCTGAGCCCAATGAACCTCTTAGTAATGGAGTGCGTGATTGCTGAGCAAAACCACTGAAATCCAAAACAGTTCTAACATGGTGGTTATATATCACTGCTTTGGCACGTGTATGAAGCACTAGTGTATATCATTGGACACATGGATCTCAGGGGTTCTCTTTAATGCTGCCCCACTTTGTAAATAAGGCATGAAATGCCTGGAGTTCAAGAGTAAGGACTAAGAAGATGGGAGACACCTATCATAGACTGACAGGAAGATGTGAAGTTTGACTACACTGAAAATAATCAGATATAAGGAATATTTGATGATGAAACATCTGTGTTTAAATAAAGCTAACAGATGGGTGGCCCATAGTACAGTGTTACCTCTGAGGAGCAGAGATTAAAACATGGCTTTAGGAATGAAAAAGAAGGCAAGTCCTTGTCTCATGTTAGCAGCAGAAGACAGACTCACATAGTCAACCGTCACACTGCCTGTTTGCTCTATTACGGTCTTCTATCAAGAATGTCAGAAATGGAGGTGAATGCAGGGAGATGGATTCAAATAGCAATAGCACCTCAGGCACAATAGAATGCCGCAGTCCTGAAGTCAAGCAACAGAATGAAAGAACATTAAGGACTATAAATTGAAAAGGGAGAAATGGGGTTCAGCCAAACAAACAGATGAAAGCATATCTCTGGCTGAAAGGAGGGAGAGACCCCTGGCAAACTCAAGTAAAAGTAAGGACGGTGATGTGCAGAGTATACAGAAGCCTTCTGCAATCCCCTCTAACACGTCATGCCTAAATAAACCTAAGATCTTTTGTGGATTATTAAAGAAACAACAACTTTGAGGGCACATTCTGGAATTATAAAATTTTAAACTAATCTTAAGCCCATGACACATTTCACTAATGGTGCGCTAGAATTGCTTATCACAAACAGTTCTATTTAACAAATGATTTATTGAGTTGCTGATGTGTTAGTAAAGAGTACAGCACAACATTATACACGCCCAGAAAAGATTCAAATCCCAACACTCAGTGCATTTACCCTTCTGGATAGTGGAGTTTGACTATTTCATGCAAGCCGATTGCTTAGAGCTAAACTGTCCCACAATGAGGAGTGAGCAATGGTGTGGTACTGAGTACGCCGCCATCCTATCTAGGAATTGTTCCTGCCATAGAGACTCACCTCATGGAGCTCCATGCCACAATATTGATAAACAGGGTGACTGGTTAGAGTACACACCATAAATGTACTAATGAATTTTCTAAAGTAATATTGATTGCTTTGTAAAAATGCTTTTCAGTGATCACTCATGACTACACACACACATGAGATAAACACTGATAGTTCATAATGTGACAACTCTTAATCTAAAATAAGGGAATAACATCTCCTCTCAGTACTGGGAAATCAAGTTCAGTTCTAAAGCTGAATGTTCTCAATTCTATTTTTTTTTTTTACATTACTGATTTCATCCATAACCCAAGCATTCAGTTATTGGTGTGCCACGGGTGTTGGCTTTGCTTGCGAATAAAATGACAAAATAAGCTAAAACTTTATTTAAACTGCTTTTTTTATTAGGTGGTCTGACCAGCCCCTCCCACATGTAGCCACACCCATGGCCCAAAGGCATGTGGTTGTGATTGTGACCTAAATTCATAAGGAAAGAGCGTGTGTGTGTGTGTAAAGTGTTTTAGCAGTTCTGGCAAACCATTTCTAAGGTGAGGTGAGCCTGGGAGCTTATCAGGGTGTTGCCACACCCACCACATGACAAACCACCTGGACTGGGACCTTATGCATGGGTGACACTTTCAGCATCACATTAAGAAGGGTCAGGAAAATGATAAAAGTTCAAACTGCTGGAAGTTTGTAATCAAATCTGTTGATGTTGCTTCCTCATTCAGCATGCAATTAGCTGCACATAATTTAGGTATAGATGCACTTTACCCTTCACAGACAAAACACACACAAATCTAAAATAAGAGAATACAATGTAAACTGAGTTTTTTCAAAGCTTCTTTATGAAGCTAAACTTCATTTCTAAAAGAGATCGGCTGTACAGGTGCTGCTGCACCCACAATCCTCCGGCACTGTAAAGGATATGGTGCCAAGGCGGACCTACCACCTGATTCCATTGTTCGCTCAAGGGTTGAAGTGCTGTTAGAGCTCAAGAGTCCTGGAATCTTCACACGTATGGTAACCACCTGTTAAGGAATAAAGAAAAAGAGTGTGAGAGAGTGAAAGACTGAGAGGAGCACACACCCAGCAAGCCAAGAGCTGCATGCAAACCTCTGATATCTCGCCGAGAAGCCCACGCGTAGTTGAAGTTATGTTTAAACGTGAAGTAATAGCCACAATCTTATGAAAAAGTAAAAGAAATGATAATTTAACCCAACCCGATCCATTTAAGACACTTTATAAATGACCACATTTGAGAAGGAAAAAGCAATGTGATTTACAATAACACCCCGTATTGCAATTTATCCTATTAATTCGCTCATCTGCACCACTCCATACGCACATTTTTATTCCCCCGTTTATCTGCGCAATCTTAATTGGTTGTCGCCCACGTCTACCCGGCATTCATTAAATTACGTGCAAGGACTTCAACCGACATATTTAGTTTACAAAACAGTCACATCTTTTTGGTCTCGCGTAGCTGGTGCAACAACACCACCCAGGGTCACCCGCCCCGCCCACGCGCACCGCAGCTGAGCCCAAAGCAGATGGCACGGTGGGCGGCTGGGTGGTGGTTGCAATGCGACTACTGAATGCCCAACAAGAGCCTCAATATTCCATCCTGATTATTCAAATTTAATAAACAGTCTTTAATCATGCCTAAAGTGAACAGCCAGCAGTTTTAAGTATAATGAATTGTGATCATTTGTACAAATGCTAAAACGGTTCACAATACTTAATAGAAATATTTAAGCTTTATTACATTCTTGGCAGAAATTTTTATACATTTTGCCTAATGGAGTTACATTATATTTATCAAATTTAACTCCTGACTAACTACACTGCACGCACTGTAACAAAAACAGTTTAAGTTGCTATTAATAAATGAGTAAAAATTTCATCATTATTCGAAACTCAGACAATAATAATAATAATAATAATACACAAGAAGAAGAAGAAGAAGAAGAAGAAGAAGAAGAAGAAGAAGAAGAAATACAAAATGCTATAATGACATGGGCACAATATATAATGGATAACTGAAAACAGTACCTGTTACAGCTTCTAACAGAACGACAGAAAATTCTTAGGTAAGTCAATCACCAAGAAGAGGGCGAGCCGAAGATTTAAATAGCGCGTTGACCCTGCTTCACCACCTTAACCATAACCGCCCTCGTTCGATATTATTGGCGGATAGTCCTTCTTCGCCGAAAACGATTGGTGTATTGTTTCATCAATAATTTTTTTTTTCTGCAAGATTGATATCATGTAGCGCACACAATGAAACAGTTTTATTCATAATCTTCATCATTTGTAGTTAATGCACGAAAAGATCTACCTTTTTATCGCCATCATGTTGAAAGGTTTTTCTCTTCGTCTTTATCATGTTTTAATCGAACTCGTTTTTATAAAGTCACCGAGTGTAGCTGCGTCATACGTATATTAGTGTTTCGCGCGGTCAAAATGCTGTAAGATCGAATTCCCCGTGCTTTTTAACAGGCAATTATGCATAGTTGTACCCTGGATAGTGAAGAGTGGGTGGTGCCCGTCCAGTGTCATCGTTTTCACGTGGCGTCGAAGGCTCAGGACCCCCGTCAGTATGTATGATCTGGGAACGGAAACTCGTGTACATCCAAGTTGACCATAATGAGTTGAATAAAATAATTATTTTTAGTAAATTAAGCTCTTTTCTTTTTAATGATCGTATGAATGTATTATTGTGAAACATTTAGTCAATAATAAAATGATAATTAGCAGGCTGGTCTGATGCATATTCAGACTTGTTTTAATCCAGTTAGGGATGCAGTAAACCTATCTTCATCTGCACTCCGAAATCTCTTTAATAGATGCCAAGCTCGTTACAGGCACACTCATTCACATGCCCACACTGATTCATTATGGGTGTATCAAACCATCTTGACGATACCTGGGGTACCCAGAATAGCTCACATGAAGATACAAGAGCATAAACTCAGGACTTGAATTCAGGATCAGTAGTGTGAACTACTGTGCACCCAATATATACGTAAGTTATCCCTAAATACAGAATAAACTGCTGTCATTCTGACTTCTCGGTGCAACTTATGCTTTCCAAAAACGCATGGCATTGATACAGACTGGGCGTAGTTATCATGAGGATTTGTATTTCATTATGAACCAAATAACTTTTTAATCACTTTAACAGGCTATTCTTCTAGTATGTCTTCATCGTAATTTTAAGTGAAGGTAAAAGACCTTGTTTAGAAAAAAAAAAAAATATTTTTGTTTTTACAGCCTGGCGGCACAGGCAGTTAGCACCGGAGTATACAGTTCAGGTGAGTAGGTTCAGTTTCTTGTCTGTGTGAGCGTGTATGTCTCTGTGTTCATGCAGGCTTTTCTTTTCTGGTACCTGGTTTTCCTGGGCTCATTTCTGTAAACTGGATCAGCATGTCAGCTTCTGAGTCTGTCTGCAACGAATGATGTCCTCCAGGGTTTGCTACTTTTGTGCTCAATGCTGCAGAGGTAAGGTATGACTTTCATGAAATTGCAATAGGTGGGTTCAGTAAGATTTAAGGAAGTTAGCTTTTTGTTATTATTTTGTTTAGCTTATTAACCTTTGAAAGTAGATATTCACACACATTTATGTGTGTGTCTGTATGTTAGAAAATGAGGCACAACAAAGTATATACTGAAAGAAGATACTTTCACACAGTGTGGCTCTTAAGTTGGCAAAGCAATTAGCATCCCATCACAGTTTTCTAAAGTCTTGCTGTCTATAATTATGACTTAACTGAAAGACGAATGAATGAAACAGAGTGATAGCTGGGGCACACTTGCCAGAGCCTAAAGTGATGTTCATGAAGACTAAAGGCCAAAGGAGATGTCAACACGGGAGCTCAGAGAGAATGACATCAGGGCAGATGTAGCTAAAGAGTGAAGTTGAAAATGGTAAGAAAACTCATAACGCTACAATGTCAAGTTAAAAGTTGTATATCTTAGAAAGTTGGTTGTGAACTCCATGAAAAGAATATCATAATCATGAAACACTCAAGAAATGCATTCTTCTATTCTTTTGCAGGGATGTTAAGGAGGTGCTATTTTGTGCCACTTTTCTCAAGTGCTTGGCTATATTCTTTATTTTGCCAAAGCCTGTTGCCCATCATGTAATTGGTGGCAATGTTTGTTTATAATTGGGGACCTAAAATTTCTGAGTTAATAAAATAATCTTGGCTTCAAATACTTACAGCAATTCCATTTAATCACTTTAAAATGCTCTCTCTTGATGCGACACTGTTCCAGCACTTCACCCTTTCTCGAAACATTTCAGACTCAGCTTTTCAAGGAAGGCTAAAAGTGGAAGGAAAAGGGGCAACATTGTCTTGCACTTTAAAGACCAGCAAGGTTATGAAATTTTCAAGTTTGTAAATGTTACAGGCTTAGCTGTAGGTGAAGAGGCACTCAGTCATATTACTACCGTTCACTTAAACTCATCATGCTCATAACCTGCCAGAGGAACTTTCAACTAATGCAGACAAAGACGCCTTCAGCCTCAAGTGAGAGAATAGCTACTGTGCTAGCAACGACTCTCCGCTGCATAGCTTGTCTGATCAGGAAGAATTAATTTGAAATTTTGTGTTCCAATTCATTTTTTCTAAGACTTTTAAGCAAAAACTTTGAATGCATTGGCCAGTGGTATGAGGATAGTTGGAACAGCCTGCAGGGTCTTTGTTGTTTTAAGTAAAGGGTGATCTTTGGCTATTTTATATAGAGTGGTTCTGTTTGCCCAAACAGATAGCAGAATTTAACACATGATGATAGTTATGAGGGAGTCAGCTGCTTCCAAGAAATTGAAAAGCTCTGGGGGTCAGTCCATCAGGGCCTTTTATGATTAGATAAACATTCTTGCACCAAAAGGGTGGTTAGTGTCACCTTCATTGTATATATCTTAAAACTCATTTCCCATATCTTGTAGAATAATAGTGATTCTAAACACTGAGCCTGTGTGGTCAATCACTACTTAGATATGCATGGTATTCAGGCTTTCCACAATTAATGACTATTCCCTGTCACTGTATTCAAATCAAGTCTATCAGTTGTGAAAATCCTATGAACAGTGGTGAAGCAATGCTTTTTCTCTACACTATACGCTTTTAAAAAAACATTTTTATTATTATTATTTACTAGGAGCAGAGGCTCACGTCAGCTTCACCAACCCCCCCTCGGCAGGCACTACGCAGGAGGGCTAGCGGTAATTATCAGAGCAGACTTAAATATCAAACGAACTTAATTGACTGTCCACGTCTTTGAGTGCCTGGCTCTAAACTAATAACGAAACAGGTCCTGTCTCACTCATTGTTCTTTATCGTCCCCCAAAATACAATGCATCCTTCTTATCTGAATCTGATTGAACTTTTATACCCACCCAAGCTCTTACTCTCAGAGAATTATCCTTCTTGGTGATTTCTGGGATCCATATTGACATTACTACATCTAAACTGAGAAATGAATTCCTATCCTTACTGGACTGTTTTGACTTGACACGATGTTGATTTTCCCACCCACTCTGGCAGTGGTCATATATTGGATCTGATCTGCACTTCTGACTATCTGTTGCCAATAATATTTACAGCACTGATTTGGGACTCTGACCATATAAAGCAGTATTTTTACTGTCTCCACTGCCTTTACCTCCTCTTACCTGTAAACGACAAATTTACAGAAACCTTAAAATATCTGTCCCTCTATCCTTTCTTGATCCATTTCTGATCTTTACTGTTCGGCACCTATTCCACAACACTAGATAATCTCGCTGGACCACTATAACTCAGCCCCTTCATTCAGCATTAGATAAAACAGCCCTTTAAAAATACAAAGAGGTTTTTAAACGCTCAGCCCTTGGTATAACTCAGAATTGCGATCTATGAAAGCAGCTGGCTTGACGCCTTGAGAGAATGTCATGATCAATTTTACCAGCACATCCAGGCTTTCTCTGACCACCCAAAGAGCTTACAGAGAAGCACTAACTGCTGCTAAGAACACCCACCTGCGGCAGAATAATAGAAAGTGGCCACGATAACCCAAGGGTTTTGTTTTCTGTAGTTAATAAACCATCAACCTGCATTCGCCCTAACTACCACTTCTACTGAAGTCTGTGAGGATTTCTCCACTTTTCCGCGAATAAAATTAAAGATTCAAATAATTCAATCAACGTGAAATACATCATCTGTTTATATCTCTCCCTGTTTTCCCACCTATCCAGCCCTTCTGCTCCTCAACAGTCACATCTGCGTTTTGTTAATTAACCTGCTTTGTAAGATGAGGCCAACTACTTGTATATACTGGACCCAATCCCCAGCACACTACTTAAATCCTGCCTTCAAGCCACATAACCTCGATCAGCAACAATAACAACTCACTCCCTTGACACTGGCTCTGTGTCACCACTTTTAAAATCGCCTGTAACCCCAATGTTAAAAGTCTGTCTTGATGCTGACAATCTTAACAATTTTCCGCCTATTCTACTTACCTTCCTGTCAAAGCTCTGAGCGAAGCTCCCAGCTCACCAATTACTGGTCGTCTAACAATTTGATGGAACCCTTTCAGTCTGGTTTTTCAGGGTGCAGCACAGCCAGAAACTGCTCTGCTACGGTAACCAACGGCTGCTTATGGCAGCAGACTCTGGACAAACCAGCATAATAATTTGTTAGGACCTCAGTGCAGCATTGACACTGTCAGACATGACATTCTTACTGTCTAGAATGGAGAACATGTTGCATCTCTGGCACTGCCCTCCAGTGGTTCAAGTCCCATCTGACTGATAGGCAAGAGTTTGTTAGTCTTGGTAACAGCAGATCCAGCTCAAGCGCCAGTCACACAAGGGAGTTCCTAGGGCTCTGTCCTGGCCCTCTTTCTCTTCTGTATTTATATGCTCCCCTTGGCCATATTATTCAGAGTTATGACTGGGCTATCATTTTATGCAGATGATACTCAACCTACTTCAATGTTAAAAGTGGAACTTCCTCAGAGCTTTCTCTAGCCCACAACTCACCTTAGTGAAATTAAACCTGGATGGAGCAGAACTTTGAAATTAAACTGCAACAAAACTGAACTCCTGCAAATTGGGACTAAAATGCAGCTTAATAAAATGAGCTCCTTCCCAGTCCATCTTGGTGGTGATCTCCATCAGACCTGCCTCTACTGCAAAGAACGGTGTCATTTTTTGATTCCTCCCTTTTCTTACTCCACTCACATAAATCACATTAAGAAACTTTCCTACTACCCTCCGTAACATATCTCGTGTTCGCCCTTCCTTTCCTTTTCTAATGCTGAGAAACTTGTCCATGCTTTTATCACATCCCATAGATTATTGTAACTTCGCTGCTGGCAGGTGCCCTTCTAATCTTATATCACAGCTCCAGTCATTCAAAACTCACAGCTGCAAGAGTTCTACTGAACCAGCAGCAGCGAGCACATCACACCCATCCTGCCCGCCTTCACTGGCTCCCTGTGTCTTACAGAATCAATATAAAATCCTACTAATAACCTACAAAGCCTTAACACCCGCCAAACCACATCAGTGACCTTCTCCATCACTATGTGCCTGCCCGCTCCACTAAGGTCCTCTTGATTCTGGCAATCTTGTTGTGCCCCACACTCAATCTTCACTCCATGGGTGACAGGGCCTTCAGCTGTATAGCCCAGACTTGGAATGACCTATCAAATTAATCAGGTCAGCTGACCTATGAATTCTTTTTAAAAAACAACTTTAAAACTCATCTGTTCAGGAAGGCTTTAGCCTATTTGACTTCATTCCCTTTCTCTCAGTTTACCTCTGTCAAGATGCTCATGTAACCTGTGTGTGTGTGTGTGTAGACCATCAATTTGGTTGTCTGTTAGGCTTTCTCTGAGTTTACTGTCTTAATCTCTTATTTATTAATTTGCTTAAAATATGCCATATACTGTATACCCCGTCAGTTTCTTTTCTATGTTCTGTAAGTGCTCTTTGAGCATGGAAAGGCGCTATATAAATAAAATGTATTATTATTTAGCTAGCCACATCGAAGTGCTCTGGCCGTCAGACATGGAGAAGCGATGTTCGAATTAAAATAGATTGTTATTTATGGAATTAATATATATGCACAGATCAAGTATTTTGTTAATACAGCTTAATAATTAACCATAGTAAAAAATAATAAATGTAATAAATCGAAAAGAAAATTATGTTTCGTTGTGTTAGGGTATTTGTTACATATAATGCTGTTCCATTTGGCTTTGAAATTAACATGCAAATACTTTTAAAGTTACACTTTACTGTAAAACTTCAGTAAAAACAATATTTGGAATGAACTTTCATCAATATCGCATTGAAGTTTGCTTCCGTTTGAATTCCTGGTAATCGTGATAACACAAACGTATAACTGCTCGTGAGTGAATATTGTTTCTTTCTCTCAATAAATAAACCGCTTTTTTCGAATGTTTTGTCCCTGTGATTAACCTTGTCACAGCAAAAGCTATTCTAACGGGAAACTGGAACATTTTAATACAAATGGTGCACATCAAGATTTCTCGGTGTCTAATGTTATCCACAGAAGATGTACTACATTGCCGCTTCTGTCGCTTCGTTAAAATTTCTGACATGTCAGAATTGTTGGATCAATTTTGAATACAGCTAATCTTGTCCTATTGTGGCCCATCACCATACATAAATTATGTAATAACATTATGATAAACCTTCTTTTCAACAGTAAATAGACCGTGGAAGACTAGACGGTGTTAACGGGTTATAGATATTCTACGGATATTGTGTTGATGTTTATCTTACACCATCACCACCAACTGTTTCCAGCATAGTCTAAGTGATTCATTTAAACAATTTGCTGTGTAACTGTTCGACAGTTTTGACGTTAATTCATTTGACTGAATTAGATAGCCCGTGTACTCAATTCTTCTGTTGATAACCCTGATGAAATTTTCAATAAGATTTGTACATGTTTCTTTTTATTGGGAACTTAAAGTGAGGTAAACGAAAATTTGTAAGAGCTGATAGCTGCAGGAACTGGTGCCTGGACAAAAAGCATTCACACAAAATGAGAGGTGAGGGACTGGTGGGAGTGGGCTGTTAACCATAAATGGTGAAGAGGAGGGATTTGGACTTGAAAAATCTCTTGTCAATAGCCTCTATCTCATCTCAAGATTTTCTTTTATAACAGAGATATTTTATTTATTAGTTATTTAGAATGTCACTTGTGACCAAGTGTCTATTAAGTTTATTAAGCATTGCTACATCTGTTGTATTGTTTCTTCAAACCTTTTCACTCTTCTTTATCTCTCTGTCTTCTAAAAGTTTTTATAAGTCTTCTGTCTCTTGAATAGCTTGGCTGCATATCTTTTATCTCTTTAACCCATGTGTCCAGTCTGAAATAGCCACTGTAAAGTCATTTGTACCCTGGATTGTTTCTCAAGGATTAATGGACGTTTTGTGCCTGCCTGTCGTGGTGAATAGTGGTGAATAGTCATCGTGGTGTCTTCGTGAGGGAGCGCCCCAGAATCCCACCCCTCACCACTCAGGATCACCAGTAGGGAGTGTGTTTAATCCATA
The DNA here is from genome assembly GCF_016835505.1 of Polypterus senegalus. Lineage (NCBI taxonomy): Eukaryota > Metazoa > Chordata > Cladistia > Polypteriformes > Polypteridae > Polypterus > Polypterus senegalus. The sequence goes on along the minus strand of NW_024386285.1, from coordinate 3,343 downwards.
TATTAAAAGAAGTTGTTCTGATTGTTATCATCATCTTTACACCATACCAATTCATCCATTTCTGCTGTGCATTGGAACTGTGATAAAGACATTGTAGTGTACATGTGTGTTTATTGTCAGGATTAATTGCTGTGTTAAAATTGTATCGCTTTAAGGGGAAAGGGAGGGTTGTCTGATTTTGTTGATTGAATTTGTTTTTCCATTTAAATATTGTTTATTCATTTGTTTAAAGGGGCCTTACGGAGTGTGGGGGTTGGGTAAGGCTGATGCATTCCGAATCCCCATGAAAACAAAAAAACAGGTGAGAATTACCACCAATTTTACTGTTCATTTTGTTTTGGCAATCCATTATATGTTTTTTTAAAGGGTTTTTATATATTATTTCATCTTCTTAAGATTTTTAAGAACTAGAATTCCCGGGCAGTTTTAAATCTTTTCCCATGTTTCAAAGATAAAAGGGAACCCAAATTTTTAATGGGTTCTTCCAAAAGGTTAAAAAATATATACCTGTATATGTTTTGAGAAGGGAAGTGCTGATGAATTTTTGAATATTTATTGGTAACTACCAATTTGTTTTTCTTGTTGAGCTACTTTTTGATCACACCAAAATTTTGTATTTTTTTTTTTTCCCAGACATTACCATTTTATGACTTTTTCATCATGAGGGTTTCACAGATACTGTTTAAGAAAGTCCCCCGTTGCTAATAACATGGTTTGTAATGTCATTTCATGAATCACACTACTCCTATAATAGGGATGGCATACTAGTAGTTTACCCCCATTTTGGGGGTGAAGGCTAAAAAAACCAAAGAACAGTGCTGAAGGGGAAAGGGGAAACGGGGAAATTTTTAAAGGGTTTTGATGTCTGCCTTTTTTTTGACTTTTAGTTTTCGGATTTGGTTTTTAGTTTTAATGCCCAGAGCCCCCCTTTTATCAACTTTTCTTCTGGTTTTCCCTTTTGAAAACCTCTTATTTCTTTTTTTAAAAGAAATCAAATTGAATCTTTTATTGGTATTCTGTTTTTTAAAAGGAGTCAAAACCAAAGCCAAGTCTGTCCCCTTTGCCCTTTGAAAAATCCAACCTCTGTGCACATCTAATGTTGGGGAAACATATGTTTTCTTTTTTTTATAGTTAGTCGTTTTGGTTTTTAAAATTACAAGTTTCAAAAATTCCTTCTGATAAATGAAAAAAACATCTACTTTGAATTGACATAATTGGGTGTTCATTACCATGTAACATGTTAAAAAATGTGCCAACAGCTCAAAGGCACAATGTCAAATTTCTAAAAATTGAATGACTCACAACCCCCCACTAACCCCTTTTATTAATGAAATATGGCCCCATTGGCTTCCACCATTGTTTTTTGGGTTTTACCTACCCCCGGAAAGTAGAGAAAAGGTTTGCATCAGTTGTCCCAGACGAATACTTTTTTTACGGGGAAACAGTTTTTCCTTAACAAAATTTTTACGTTTGATCATTTTGCGTTTGATTTCAATAGTAACCAAATTATTGTCATTTATAAAAAACTTTTTGAACATGAAACCCAATCATGAAATTATCTCGCACAAAGACACATATAAATGTAAAAAGGGGAAACGCCCAAAAAATATTGGGGCATATAGTGAGGGAAATATCCTTAGCCAAAACCAAAATACAGATCATGATTTAAAAAACCAAAAGGGAAGCCCCAAAAATAAATAGCTTGAAACAAGAAAGTAACAAATTTTTTTTTAAATTAAAAAATTTTGGAAAAAGAAAAAAGTAAAAATGGCGTTTTTTGAAGAGTCAATTTTTCCCCTTTTATTTATGTTTTGTCATAAAATGTTAGAAACAGTTGTTGTCAAACAATTTTTTTTTGAGAATTAAAACGCTTTTCGCCTGGGTTTGATTGACCTAGGGGATGTCTGTTTTCCTTATTCACATTAAACCGGGGATTCTGGTTTTCTTCATATTCAAAGATATGCCAAGTTATTTAACTAGTGATTCAAAATTTGTGCAAGACTTTAATAGTGCAGTGTACGTGTGATGGACTAGGGGGCTCATGGGGCGTTTTATCAACTCCCTAAGATACTTTGGTATTCCCAACTAGCAATGGACAAAAAGGGTCAAAAGAAGGACGGTTTTAAAACAGAAGGAGTGGGAGAGAAGATCATAGAAACAAAGACAAATCTTTTTACAAAGCATTTAAAAAATGAAAACATTTCTTAGCATACCATTTATTAATCACATTTAACTGTTACAGAAAAATGTCAGTTTGTTATAAAAAAAAATAAGTAGGAATTCATTTAAAAAAGAGAAACCCCATTGTCGTTATGCAGTATCAAGGAGAAACATTAAAACATTTTTGATTAGCGCCCGAATAAAAAATTTGAGCATGAAATTTAAGTGAAGTGGTTTGACAAAGATCCAGTTTAAACCTGGATTCAGATAAAAAAAAAAGAAAGTTTTTGGTTGTCAAAACTTTTCATTTATAAAAAATTAAAAATGGGGCCCTATAAGATTTTATGTAAACAACATTTAAAACATATGACACAAAACCCTTGGGGTTGTTTTGGGCCTTTTTTTGGGGGAAAAAAAAAAGGCGCTTATTTTGTTTATGTTTCAAGACTTGATTAGAAATTTATCTCTCAGCATGATTTCAAAAAATGGTGAATTTTAAAAAAACTTGTTTAAACTAGATTTTAAATTCCAAAAAAAGTTGTTTTTTTAAAGTATGGGGTTTGTGTAATGACCCCAGAACTCTCTAATCTACTTTACTTTTTTTCTGATTTGACCTTGGTTCCTGTGTTTGGATAGGTGATGGACGCACCTTTTGACGTCCAGCCACTTTTTTGGGGCCCCCAAAAAACAAAAAAACCATGGCAAAAAAATAAAAAAGACCCAAGATACCCATTTTCCAAACCAACTTGGGAAACCCTCTAGGTTTAGAGTCCCGAGGTATCCATAGCCCCGATTATGTCAAAGTGAGCTTATACTCCAAAAATGAACAGAGGAAGACATCCACAGACACAGTCCCAGCAGAGAAGAAAAAAATAATCTGTTTAGGTTGTGTTTTGGGGACTGAAAGTTTCTCTTTAATGTGTCCCTTTTTTTGTTCTCTATTGCACCCCAAATTTACAACAAAGGAACAGGACCAAAACAAAAAACTGAGGCCTTAATAATTGACAAGTCACTAGACAAAATTTTTGTCAATGGATCCGAACTAATGGAAATGCAAAATTCCCTAGAAGGACACCCCAAATTACTTGTTAGGGTTTGGAAAACGAAAAAAAAAAAAAAAATAAACTGAATGGGGAGAAACCCAGAAAACATTTGGGCAGCCAAAATCCAAACAGAATTGATC
>NW_024386284.1:0-44440 GCF_016835505.1 Polypterus senegalus | reverse complement strand
AGGCTGGATGTGAAATGAAGAGGATTTTTCCACAATGTCAAAACGTTTTGTCTGATTTGTCAATCTATCATTGCTATTCCGAAGAAAGAAAATGAGAAAAAGTTTCAAACTGTTAAAACTACGAAACTGACTTCCTTCCAGAATCTAAAAGAAAAGGAGGGGAAATAAAATCGCAGTTAATTGACAGCCATCATTTTTTCATTTGAGTTAAAAAGCAAGGCTGACACACAAGCATCGTTCGATGAGTCACTGATCATTAAGCAAAAGTTTTAAGAAGAAATTCTGCTGAGATTTCAAGCCCCTTGCCAGAGAAAGGAGTTTCCCCTTTTTCATTAAACATCGATTACAAGCAATTTAATAAGATCGACCAACATGTTGAATGAGCTTAATTTACGGCTGAAAGGAAAGACAAAACCATGGTCAATATGATTATTTCAGTTAATGCTTTCAAACGAAAAATCAACATCTGTCCTCAAAGCTGCAGCGCCATGATTTGGGGAACACCCAAAACCTCGCATCTTGTGGCAACTTGAAAAGCATACGCTAAACAGAGCAGATTGAAAATTGTCTGTCAGACTTTGATAGATGGTTTCAAGACTCAGCTTTACTGGCCAATCACTACATTTACTTTTAAGTGCTATCCTTTTAAAGGAAGATGTTGAGGGTGATTCACCCTCACCCAAAAATCAACATGTTTCACCTAAAACTCCTCTACAGTGGAGGATGAGATTTTGACACGGGATGACATTCAGCTGAAGTTGGGGCTCATGGACAGTTTGGAACTTACTCACAGAGGAAAAGTACCAAACATGATGAAATTGTACTTTCTTGACTGCATTATTCAGCTCTACTTATTTATGTGAGTCAGCCTTTTCCTACCTGAAGTATTAAATTCAAATACTGTAGTGACCATAAATGTATTGTTATTGTTCCCTAAGGGTTATTCATTATGTAAGGTGCAAACATATAATTTTATGTATAAAGTATACCTAAGTTTGTGTATATACAGTATATGTGTGTATATATATATATATATATATATATATATATATATATATATATACAGTGGTGTGAAAACTATTTGCCCCCCTTTCCCCGATTTCTTTCTTTTGATGTTTGTCACACAAAAAAGTTTCGATCATCAAAACATTTAACCATTAGTCAAATATAACACAAGTAAACACAAAATGTTTTTAAATGATGGTTTTTATTATTTAGGGATAAAAAAAAACCAAACCTACATGGCCCTTGGGGAAAAAATAATTGCCCCTTGTTAAAAATAACCTAACTGTGGTGTATCACCTGAGTTCAATTTTGTAGCACCCCCCGGCCTGATTATGCTACACCTGTTTCAATCAAGAAATCACTTAAATAGGAGCGCCCGACACAGAGAAGTAGACCAAAAGCACCTCAAAAGCTAGACATCATCCCAAGACCCAAAGAAATTCAGGAACAAATGAGAACAGAAGTAATTGAGATCTATCAGTCTGGAAAAGGTTATAAAGCCTTTTCTGTTTTGGGACCCAGCAACCACAGTGAAATTATCCACAAATGGAAAAAACATGGAACAGTGGTAAACCCTTTCCAGGAGTGGCCGGCCCAAAAATTACCCAAAACGGCAGGGGACTATCCGGAGGTCACAAAGACCCCAGGACAACGCAAAGAACCAGGCTTCACTTGCCTCAATTGGGGTCAGTGTTCACCCACCACCATAAAAAGAGACTGGCAAAAGCCTTTGATGGCAGTTTTCCCAAGACACAAACCACTGTTGGCAAAAAGAACATTAGGGCTGTTTTAATTTTGCTAAAGAAACTTTTCTCAATGATTGCTAAGAAGCTTTTGGGAAAATACCTTGTGGACTGATGAGACAAAAGTTGAACTTTTGGAAGGCAAATGCCCCTTTACATCTGGCGAAAAGGAACACAGCATTTCAGAAAAAGAACATCATACCAACAGTAAAATATGGTGGTGGTAGTGTGATGGTCTGGGGTTTTGCTGCTTCAGGACCTGGGAAAGGGTTGCTGTGATAGATGGAACCATAATTCTACTGTCTACCAAAAATCCTGAAGGGGAATGTCCGGGCCCTCTGTTCTCAACTCAAGCTGAAGCGATCTTGGTGCTGCAACAGGACAATGACCCAAAAACACCAGCAAATCCAACTCTGAATGGCTGAAGAAAACAAAATGAAGACTTTGGAGCCTAGTCAAAGTCCTGACCTGAATCCAATTGAGATGCTATGGCATGACCTTAAAAAGCGGTTCATGCTAGAAACCTCAAATAAAACTGAATTACAACAATTCTGCAAAGATGAGTGGGCCAAAATTCCCCCAGGCGCTGTAAAAAACTTGTTGCAAGTTATCCCAAAGCTTGATTGCAGTTATTGCTGCTAAGGGTGGCCCAACCAGTTATTAGGTTCAGGGGGGCAATTACTTTTCCCCACAGGGCCATGTAGGTTTGGATTTGTTTTTCTCCTAAATAATCAAAACCATCATTTAAAAACTGCATTTGTGTTTACTTGTGTTATATTTGACTAATGGTTAAATGTGTTTGATGATCAGAAACGTTTTGTGTGACAAACATGCAAAGAATAAGAAATCAGGAAGGGGCAAATAGTTTTCACACCACTGTTTTATATATATATATATATATATATATATATATATATATATATATATACAGGGTGGGCCATTTATATGGATACACCTTAATAAAATGGGGAAAGGTTGGTGATATTAACTTCCTGTTTGTGGCACATTAGTATATGTGAGAGCTTTTTTAAGATGGGTGGTGACCATGGTGGCCATTTTGAAGTCAGCCATTTTGGATCCCAAATTTAGTTTTTTTTAATAGGAAGAGGGTCATGTGACACATCAAACTTATTGGGGGAATTTCACAAGAAAACCCTTTAATAGATTATCTTTGATTGGATTACTCACCTCCATTTGGGTTTGGGTTTTTAGATCTTACCTTTCAGGCCATCAGTTCATACAGCTTAAAACTTTCATCCCAACCCACCGCGTTCTTCTGGTGTCCCCCAAGGCTCTGTCCTGGGGCCTCTTCTTTTATTATTTACCTTCTTCCCTTGGCAATATTTTTTGCAAATATAACTTTAAATTTTTCCCTTTTTTTGCTGATGCCCCCAGCTCTACCTTGCTGGAAAACCCCACCTCGCTTTCCACCACCCTCCTTATTGACTGTATTTCTGAAATTAAATCCGGGTTCTCTTCAAATTTTTTTAAAATTTAAACAGTGACAAAACTGAGGTTCTCCCTTGGTTCAAAATCATCATTCCCCAAAACCAATAATCTTTTTTTATTGATAACCTGTTGTTTCCCCATCATCTCAGGTCAAGAGTCGGGGTTTCACCCTCAATACCTATCTTTCAATGTCACATTAATAAACCCCCGGGTCTGCTTACTTCCATTACGTTTATTTCTCCCCCCCTCACCCCCCTACTACCCATTCTTGTTCATAGTCTTGTCACCTTGGACTACTGCAACCTCCTTTTTGGTCTCCCAAATTTCTTTTCCCCGTTTCCCAGTTGTCCAGAATTCTGAAATCTAAAATCACTGGAATCCCATCTTTTCACCATATTACTCGTCTTCGCAGCTTCATTGGCTCCCATCGTTTATATTGATTTTAAGATTCTGCTACTAATTTTTAAAGGGGCCATCCATTCCACCTCCATATCTGTCTGACCTTCTACATTTTGCCATTCCATCCCGTAACCTTAGATCTCTTCCCCCCTCCATCGGGCCTCCTCCCCCCATCTAACCACCAGGGACCCAAAAAGCTTTCAGCTGTTCTGTCCGCACTGGAACTCATTACCGCGGATCTCCAAATATCAAATCATATTTATCTTTCAAATGTAAACTTAAAACACATTTTTTTAAAATGGCTTTTTCTTCTTCCTCCTAATTATAGTGGTTTTTTTTGGGTTTTAATTTTAGATTTTCTGATGTTTTAAGTTGTTTATAATTGTGTTTTGTATTTATTTATTTATTTATTGTTTGTTTGTTGGTGTCCTTGAGTTCTGAAAGGCCTTGTATAAATAAAATGTATCATTATTGTATTTTTTCCTTTATCCGACTAGTCTCCCCGTTCCCGCCGGGTGAAAACTCAAGCATATGTGCCACCACCATGCTTCACTGTAGGGATGGTATTGGCTTGTGATGGGGTTGTTTCCTCGAACGGCGCCGGCATTCACACCAAAGAGTTCAATCTTTTTTCATCCCGACCATAAATTTTGTTTCTCATGGTCTGAGAGTCCTTCAGGTGCCTTTTGGCAAACCCGTGGGCAGCCATGTGCCTTTGCCATGAGCTCAAAAATTGAGCTCAGGTGCATCCTGTCCCTGATCATCCCCTTTAGATGTTTCTGCAGAATTGGAGTCCACCTGTGGTAAATGCAGTTGATTGGACATGATTTGGAGCGACACCTGTCTATATAAGGTCCCAGTTGACAGTTCATGTCAGGCATAAACCAAGCATGAAGTCAGGAATTGTCTTGAGACCTCGAGGCGGATTTTCTCGAGGCACAAATCTGGGGAAGGTTACAGAAAAATTTCTGCTGCTTTGAAGGTCCCAATGAGCACAGTGGCCTCCATCATCCTTAAGTGGAAAGTTTGAAACCACCAGGACTCTTCCTAGAGCTGGCCGGGCCCTCTAAACTGAGCGATCGGGGAGAAGGGCCTTAGTCAGGGAAAGGGGACCAAGAACCCGATGGTCACTCTGTCAGAGCTCCAGAGGTCCTCCAAAAGGACAACCATCTCTGCAACAATCCACCAATCAGGCCTGTATGGTAAAAGGGCCGGTGGAAGCCACTCCCTTTGTAAAAAGGCACATGGCAGCCGCCTGGAGTTTGCCAAAAGGCACCTGAAGGACTCTCAGACCATGAGAAAAAAATTATCTGGTCTGATGAGATAAAGATTGAACTCTTTGGTTTTGAACCCACAGGCATCACATTTGGGGGAACAGGCACCGCCATCACCAGGCCAATACCATCCCTACAGTGAAGCATGGTGATGGGCAGCATCATGCTGTGGGGATGTTTTTCAGCTGCGGAACGGAGACTAGTCAGGATAAAGGGGAAAAATGACTGCAGCAATGTAAAGAACATCCTGGATGAAAACCTGCTCCAGAGCGCCTTGACCTCAGACTGGGTGACGGTTCATCTTTCAGCAGGACAACGACTTAAAGCACACAGCCAAGATATCAAAGGGGCTTAGGACAACTCTTTAATGTCCTTGGTGGGCCAGAGCCCAGACTTGAATCGATTGAACATCCTGGCGAGATCTTAAAATGGCTGTGCTAGCCCCATTCAACCTTGTGGCATCATATTCAAAATGACTTGAGGCTGTAATTGCCTAAGGTGCATCAACAAAGTTTGACAAAGGCTGTGAATCCTATTTATGTACATGTGATTTCTCAGTTTTTATTTTAATAAATTTGCAAACCTCAAAAACTTTTTCGGCCTTAAATAGGGTGTGTTAGAATTCTGAGGAAAAATTAATTTAATCCTTTTTGGAATAATGTAACTTAACAAATGGGAAAAAGTGACCCCTAGATATTTTCGGATGCCTGTATATAACATTTTTGTAGGAAAAGGATCATTTAAAGTAGCTCTAGAAAAAGTGTGGCACCCCTGCTTAAAGATGACACATTCCATTTATATGCTATTTCCCACCCAGCAAGGCCTGTATTAAATTACATGGATTGCATGCAAAGCATCCACAACATTTCCAACTGGACAACCGCTATTCTTTTGGATTTACTATCGTAGTTGCTTTTTCATAATTTTATCTTGGTATCTTCTTATGAAAGCTCTGTGCTTCTTACTTTGCAGTGGTAGGTGCTATAAAGACACCAGTTTTTTGACCGGGGACACATTGCCCAGTAGGCCTTTATACAGGGGGAGGGCTCCCGGGCCTGTCCGACCGGGCCCCCAGGAGAGCTCCCCGACAGCAGGATTGTGCCCCGAGGTTCAGCAGGGCCTTATGGACTCTGTAGTGTTTATACACAGCCCTGCTGGATCTGGGACCACCAGGAAAAAGCTTGGGGACTTATGGGCTCTGTGGGGCCTTATGACCCGGGGGTATGTCACGGGCAACGTGGAAGGTTTTATTTGAAAGAGTTTATTATATATGAGTGTGTGGAAGGTGCTTGGTGCACTGTAAAAAATAATAAAGAGTCTTGGACTTTTACCTGGTGTCTGGAGTTGTACCTGAGGGTTCATGGGAGCACTAAACGCCCCGACTGCCACAACATGTATGCCCAGCCATCAGTGTCCCCACAACATGGTCCTGCAGTGCAAAATTTATATACAGTGATCCCTCGCTATATTAGCTTTGACTTTTGCGACTTCACCCTATCGGATTTTAAATGTAAGCATATCTAAATATATATCACAGATTTTTGCTTTGGGTTTTCAGATTTCTGGACAATGGGTCTTTTAAAATTTTTGGTACATGCTTCCCTTTGTTTGTTTGCCCAGTTGATTTCATACAAGGGGCGCTATTGGCGGATGGCTGAGAAGCTACCCAATCGGGGCACGTAGTATGTATTAAATAAAACTCCTCAAAGATATACAATATGCTTCCGGTGGTGCTTCACACACTTCAAAGCTCTAACAGCAAGTATTATTTGCTTGTCTCTGCCCCTCTCTCTCTTCTGAATTTTCTGCTCCTGACGGAGGGGTGTGAGCAGAGGGGTGTTTACAGAGGCTGTTTGCTTAGAAGATGCGAGGCTCCCCTAAAAAAATGCTGAAAAGACTACCTTCACATTGATCCCTTCTTTTGCGGCTTTTATCGTGTTGATACATAAAACCCCAACTGCCCAAATTGATTTTGTTTACTTTTTCTCTCTCTCTGACATTCTCTGCCCCTGGGCACTCCTTTGAAGAGGAAGATATGTTTGCATTCCTTTAATTGTGAAAAAGAACTGTCTTCTGTCTTGTCATGAGCACAGTTTAAACTTTTGACTAAACGGTGTTATTTCATGTCTAGAGGGCTCTAATAATGTTAAAAAAGTATTTAGAAGGTCATAAACAGTTTTCTTGCTCTAATTTTCAAAATATTAGATTTATAAATAAAGAATCCTACTGTGGAAATTAATTTATCTGTCTGGAGCGGATTAACTGTGATAACGAGGTTTACTGTATAACTGTGTGGAGAATATTTATAAACAATGTGGGAAGTTTCTAAGGGCTTAAAATATATAAAAATAACCATACAAACATATGGTTTCTACTTCGGGTTTTTTAACCTATTGTGGGGCCGGGTCGCAACCCCATGATCGAGGAGGGATTACTGTATTCCCAGAGTGCATTTGGGATTAAATCACTTAGAGATCTGTACATAGACAAAAATCTTTGCATCTTGCAACAATTACAGTCTAAATTTTAATTTCCACCAACACATTTCTTTCACTACCTTCAAATTAGAAACTGTAACAGAACCTGCCCAATTTTCCTCACCTCACACCCATCTCTATGCTTGGAAAAATATTGAGGGGCTCAGACAGCATTTTCGGAACATATAAAGCTATTTTACAGTGGGAAAAAAATCTCTCACTAACATCTCGAAAAGGAGTGTAAGGTAGCAATGCACAAAATTCACTTGAGTCATATGCACAAAGCGGTATTCAACTCAAATTGTATATTGAGCACATGCTCTCTTTAAAATTGCCCAAAATGTTTCAGGGCAAGGCCCAACCTCGAACACTGCAACAAGTTCCAGCCTCACTGGGACCCGTGTTTTGGATGCACCAAATTAACATCATTCTGGCCCAAAATCTTTAAATCCTTTCACAAATCTGGGGAGTACAATCCTTCTAACCCATTAACAGTTGTGTTTGGTGTACTTCCAGATGGGTTTAAAGTGGAGAAGGACAAACAAACTGTGATTGCCTTTACTACACTTTTGGCACATAGGATTCTTTCACTTGAGCAAGATTAGTCTAACTCTCCTATTCTAAGTCAGCGTGTAACTGATGTTATATACTATTTGAAATGGAAAAAATTTAATTTGCACTTAGAGGATCCGTACAAAACTTTTAAAACCTGGCAGGATCTAATCAATAATATTTTTTGAATAAGCATTTAAATTGAGGAAGCAAGTTCTCTCCCTCCTTTACTCCATTTATCTTTCTTCATTTATTAATTTATTTATTTACTTATTTTTACTAGCTTAAAGTTTTACTCTGCTGACCTAGCTCTCTTTTTAGGGGGGTGTTGATTTGTTTCAAACCTATTTTATAAAACTTGATTTATTTTTCTGAAATGTTATTTGATTTTAATAAAAACAAAAGAAAAAGGGTGATGCCACCCAACACCTGGCTGTGACAGATAGATTGTATTCGAGGTGGGACTGAAACACATGTCTGTCTCTGTCAACCAGGATCCCATGGTGTTTCGGTTGTGTAGTGGGTGCAAAACTGCTGCACCAGTGCAAATTCCCCAAACCCGACAGGCAGCTTCTTTGGGCCCAAACTCTACTTTTTAGTATTCTGATATTAAATTTTCTTAATTTTGCAATATTTCTAACCTGAGGAAAGTAGGGTTACAAATATGAGGATTTAAGTTGTTAAATACGAATATATATTGACAACAGAAATTGTCCCAGCAGTAGACTTGATGGTCACCATAATAACTTAAAAAATAAAATAAGGAGGTAATTTCTTCAGGTCTCACCATCCACCCATCCATCCATCCTCTTCCTACCCCACGGGTAGCAGCTTGAGAAAGATGCCCAGCCTTCCCTTTCCAGGGCCACTTCTTCTAGCTCTTCCGGAAGAATCTCAAAGCCCGGGCCAGCCGAGACATAGCCCCTCCAGCATGTCCTGGTTTTCCCTGGACCTCCTTCTAGTTAGAGCGTGCCGAACACCTCACCAGGGGAGGCAGCCAGGAGACATCTGATCAGATCCCCGACCCACCTTATCTGACTCCTCTGATGAGAGGAGCAGCAGCTTCTTGAGCCCCTCATGGATGACTGAGCTTCTCACCTATCTTTAAGGGAAAGCCCAGACAACCCTGCAGAGGAAACTCATTTCACCGCTTCTATTTTTGATTCGTTTTTTTTGGTCACTTCCAGCTCATGACCATGGTAAGGGTAGGAATGTAGATCGACTGGTAAATTAAGAGCTTTGCCCTTTTGGCTCGCTACTTTTTCACTACGACAGACCGATGTAGAGCCGCATCACTCGGATGCCGAACGATCCGCCTGTCGATCTCGCTCCATTCTTCACTCCTCAGAACAAGACCCCAAGAAATTTGAACCCTCCACTTGGGGCGGATCTGCTCCCAACCCTGAGAGGGCACTCCACCCTTTTCCGGGTGAGGACCATGGTCTCGGGTTAGGAGGTCATCCTAGCTGCTTCACACCCAGCTGCAACCGATCCAGAGAGAGCTGAAGATCACGGGCCCGATGAAGCAAACAGGGTAACATTGTCTGCAAAGCATGACCCAATCCTGAGTCTACCAAACTGACCCCCTCACTGAAATGGGTTGACTTCTCGACAATGTGGACCAAGCTGTGACACTGGTTGTAAAGGGGACCCAACAGCCCTTATCTCAGGGTCTGGTACCCCATACTCCCAGCACCCCACAGTATTCCCAGAGGGACACGGTCCAACGCTTTTTCCCAAATCCACAAACACATTAGACTGGGTTTGGGCAAACTCCCATGCACCCCCCAGGACCCTGCTAAGGTGTAGAGCTGGTCCACTGTTCAGTGACCAGGACAAAACTCACACTGTTCCTCCTGAATCTGAGGTTCAACTATCTGACAGCCCCTCCCTCTCCAGGACCCCAATAGACTTTTCCTGGGATGCTGAAGGGTGATCCTTCTGGTTGGAACACACCCCCCGGGGTTCCCCTTCTTAAAGGGGACCGCCACCCGTCTGCCAATCCAGAGGCACTGTCCCCGATGTCCGAGATGTTGCAGAGGCGCCTCTTCAAGCATGATGGCCTGCATCCAACAGTTTGGCCCGGTCCTCCCCCAAAACTTCAAGGTAATTCGTTTTTCTTGACATTATCTCTGCTTTTCCCCTTCCCGAAATAATACTGCTGTGCCAGGACATGATGAATGTTTAATAGAGTCTTCCGTTAAAGTGCACACCATTAATACTGTAATAAGCCATCTCAATGCCGGAAAACCTAAAATACGGCATAAACCCCAATAATCTAATTAAAATCACTATTTTAAAGGAACAATGTATTAAAACTATAAAAACAGATCACAGATTAAAAAAAAATGCACACAGGCGCCTAATAATAATAATTTAGTTCCTTTTCCCAAATAACAATAAACATAATGTACTCATCTCTGCACCCCCAAACATTAAATATGGCATATTAAATGTTAGAGCTTTAACTAACAAACGTTTTTTATCAACGATCTTATTAGTGATAAAAATAGATCTTATTGCACTAAATGAAAGCGTGGCTGAATTCAGATGCCGGCATTTTTAATGAATCTGCCCCGGGATTACAGTTTTATTCATGCAAACCGCCAGGGAAAAAGGGGATTGTTTAACATTTACTCGAGCCGATTAAAATGTAAAGATGTCATTTTTGGTAAGTTCAAGTCCTTTGAGTATCTCACCGTTGTTATTCATGGAGATTCTCAAGTTCTAGTACTATCCGTATATAGACCTCCTAAATATAAGCGTGTTTTTGAGGAATTCTCTGACTTAATGTCAATTTTAATTACTAACAAAGACACACTCCTAATAGTTGGCATTTTTAATTTTCATATAGATAATCAGTGTGATCTAAAAAGTAAAGAATTTATGAACCTCCTGGATTCTTTTGATTTGAGACAACTCATAAATAAACCTACACATAAAGCAGGGGCCATACATTAGACTTAGTGATTACTAAAAGGACGAAAGTTGATAAAAAACAGATCATTGATATTGGTCTGTCAGACCATTTTTCTACTTTTTAATTTTAGAAATAATGATAAAAAACACTCATGAGAAGCATTTTTGTTAAAAAAGCGATTTGATTCGTTTTTTTTGATTCGGCAGCAGCTTTAAAACTTACAAACATTTTAAGCAATCGTCCGCATAATGCCAGCTATAATAGCGAGGACAATTAAATAGTAAGGTGGAAAATTTAATTCTAAAGTGAGAGCTGCTGTTGACGAGTTGCACCTGAAAGACAGTGAAAAATCTTCTAGCATTGGTATACCATGGAAGACCCAAGAGTGTCTGATTTAAAGAGAACATGCCGTAGAGCTGAGGGCCAATGGAGGAAGACTAAACTTACTATCCACCACGAAATTTTAAAAAGTCAAAATAACAGAATACAATAACACTGTTGTCTTGAGAGCGCTGCTATTTCTCCAAGATTATAAATAACAATGCTAGTAATCCCAGAGTCTTATTTTCAACAATTGATCGCCTACTAAACCCAGGTAGCTCAAAGGAATGCCCCCAAGTGCTTTCAGTGAAACCTGTGAGGCTGTCGCTGTATTTTTCAATCAAAAATTAATGATATTAGAAATAACATAGTTTTCTCCCCAACACTAAGGATCCCCTAAACCCCAGCATCCTGTTATAAACAAATTAAACTCTTTCACTAGATAGATTTACCTGATTTAAAGAAAATAATTCTCAATTAAAAACCTCCACCTCCCTTGACCCGATACCAACAAGGTTTTCAAAGAAGTATCAGGCGTGCTAATTTATAATGTTCTGGACATAGTAAATTGCCCCTAGATACTGGGGTCTTCCCAGACTGTCTTAAAACTGTTTTAGTTAAACCCTACTTAGAAAAAATAATCTTAACCCTCAGCTCTTGAAAATTTTAGACCCATCTCTAACCCCCGCCTTTCTTAAGTAAAGTTCTGGAGAAGGCAGTCATTATGCAGTTAAATGACCACCTAATAAACATGCTTTTTCTTGATAAATTTCAGTCGGGTTTAGAACAAATCACAGCACAGAAACTGCACTTGTTAAAGTAGTAAATGACTTGGGGGGAAATGCAGACAGAGGCCATTTATCTGTTCTCATCCTCTTAGATCTGAGTGTTTCATTTGACACCATTGATCACAAAATTCTTAGAAATCGCCTTTTTCAATGTGGGCCTCTCTGGCAGTGTCTTAAATTGGTTTGAATCCTACCTGACAGGGAGAAAATATTTTTTTTAGTTGTGGAATTACAACCCCAAGACACATGATATCCAAATGGTGTTCCAGGCCTATCCTGGGTCCGTTGTTATTCTCAATCTACATGCTTCCGTTAGGTCAGATTATCTCAGGGCACAGCGAGCTACCACAGCTATGCTGATGACACAAGCTGTACTTATCAATAGCTCCTGATGACCCTGATTCTATTGATTCACTAACAGAATGTCTGACTAGTATCTCAGAATGGATGAATGTAATTTTTCAATTAAATAAAGAGAAAACGAAATTTTAGTGATCAGCAATAATGGATACAATGAGGCTATTAGAAATAAACTGGATACATTAGGATTAAAAGTCAAGGCGGAGGTAAAAAGCTTAGGGTGATTGTTGACTGTAATCTGAATTTTAAATCACATATTAATCAGATCATTAGGGCAGCATTTTTCATTAAGAAACATAAGTAAAGTTAGACCTCTTATATCACTGAAAGATGCTGAGAAATTAGTTCAGCGTTTTTTTTCAGTTCACTAGATTACTGTAATGCACTCCCTCTGGACTACCCAAAAGAGAATAAATCGTTTACTAATTGCAGAATGCAGCTGCTAGAATCCTAACTAGAAAGAAAAAACAGAAACATCACACCAGTCTTAGCGCACTACACTGGTTACCTGTGTCATTCAGAATTGACTTTAAAAATTTTGCTTATGGTTTATAAAGCCTTAAATAATCCTTCCATCTTATATATCGGGAAAGTCTGACACCTTATATTCCAAATCGTAATCTCAGATCCTCAAATGAGTGTCTCCTTAGAATTCCAAGAACAAAACTTAAAAGAAGTGGTGAGGGCCTTCTGCTGTTATGCACCTAAATCTGAATAGCCTGCCAATAGGAATTCGCCAGGCTGATACAGTAGAGCACTTTAAAAACTGCTGAAAAACACAGTACTTTTAAAATGGCCTTTTATAACTTCATTTTAATCTTAATTTAACTTAATCCTGATACTCTGTATGTTCAATTCATCATAATAACTATTCATGGTGGCTCTAAAATCGTACTGACCCCTACTCTCTTTCTGTTTCTTTTCCGGTTTTGTGGTGGTGGCCCCGCCACCTCCCACCTACTCAAAGCTTCATGATGCTCCAACAATGATGGATGGATTAAAAAAAAAGAAGTTTTCGGACACCATCATCATCAAGCCCTTCCGTGAGAATCCTAAATCCAAAGAGGACTGTTTCATTTATGTTAGGTAGAATGCCCAGAGGGACTGGGCGGTCTCATGGGCTGGAATCCTACAGATTTTTTTTTTCTCCAACCGCCCGGAGTTTTTTTTTTTCTGTCCCCCTGGCCATTGAACCTTACTCTTATTCGATGTTAATGTTGATTTATTTTGTTTTATAATTGTGTCTTTCATTTTCTATTCTTTAATATGTAAACATTTTGGGCACTGTTTGTATGAAAATGTGCTATAAAATAAATTTGTTGTTGTTGTTGTTGATGTCAACCAGGACAGTCCTACAACATGTAAAAAATTTCAGGAACTGGGGTTATCCACCCCGGGGGCCCCTGCCACCAAAGTCGTTTGACCACCTCATGACCTTAGTCCCAGATTTGGGGGGAGCCCCCCCCCGAGTCCCCGACTCTGTTTCCCTCTGGAAGGCATGTTAATGGAATTGAGGGGTCTTAATACTCCCACCCCACAACCCCGATAAGGTCAGCACCCCCAACCCCCACCATATACAGTTTGACACTGCACTGCCCCCCCGGGGGCGCCAGATGGTGGCCCAGAATCCCCCCAAAACGCCCAAAAGTGTTCTCCAGGCCTCCCAAACTCCTCCATGCCGGGTTTTTGCCTCAGCCCCCCGGCCGACCCGCGCCTCCCAGTACTTATCAGCTGCCTCAGGTCTAAGGCAAAAGGGTTCGGGGAAACCCCCTTTTTCGGCGATGGCATCCCTCACGCTTTTCCCCCGGGTTTGGGTTTGCCCCCCGCAGGCCACCACCTTATGGCCACAGCTCGGGTTAGCTGCCTCAACAATAGGGGGGCCGAACATCCCCTTTCGGCAAACCCCCCCCCTCCCTAGGGACATGGTTGAAGTTCTGCGGGGAGGGATTTTGAAGCTCCCGCTGACAGGGTCTCCCAAACGTTCCCAGCAGATCCACAACACGTTTGGGCCTAAACCCCTGACGGCATCCCCCCCCCTCAAGCCTACTCCCACCAGGTGGTGATCAGTTACACCCGCCCCCCCCGAGGTGCAAGCAGGGCCCCCTGTCCAAACCGAAAAAGGTGATCTTAAACTGAGGCGGTGTCCTGATCCCAAAGTCACAATGCCCCCCTATGTTAAATAGTGTTAATTATGGACAACCTGGCGAGCACAGAGCCCAATAACAAAACACCACTCGAGTTCGATGGGGGCCATTCCTTCAATCACGCCCTTCCATGTCCCCTGTCATTCCTGGGAGCATTGAAGTCTCCCAAATACAAATGAAGGTATCCCCTCGCCCCCCTCCGGGGCCCTCCAAAGGGTGGGTACCCCAAACTGCTGTTTTTGCATCCGCAAACAAATTAAGTCTCCCTTTTCCATTAAAAAATCCTCAACTGTTGGTCAATTTAAATCTAAATGCAGAAGCATCGTGTTAATACTTTTCCAGAACAAACTCTTTCAAAAAACTTTAAATTAATTTATTTAATTTTTAATCAATTCCTCAATCATTTTATTTTAACTGTAGCTGTTAGATAAACGTAAAAGGTGTTTTATGATAAAATGATCGATAATTTAAAAAGTAACCCAAAGCACCAGTGTCTGTCTGATTAACAAAATTTTCATGTCAGTTTAGTAAATTCCTGGTCGTATTTTAAAAGTGTTTTTTATAATTTAATAATTCACTTTTTTTCTCAATAAAGGGAAATTTGAAAAATCCTAGAGGTGAGTGTTGAATTTAATTAGCATAATTTCCCCCTATCCTGATGTACCAATATGGTGTCCATATCAGGAAAAAATTTTAACCCCCTCACATTACAAACTTTAGCAAAAAAGTTTTTTTTTAATTTACAAATGCTTTCAAGGTAAACCCGGGGGTAAAAAGGTGAAACAATAAATAAACAGATTCATGAAAAATTTTAAACCCAATTAAAAATACTGAAATACAGATGCTCAGGTTTTATCCACCCATCCACCCCTATACCCTAACTCGGGTCCGGGGTCGCTGGACCCAAAATTGCACCCAAACCCGGGCCAAGGCAGGAAACAAACCCTGGGCGGGGGGAACCGCATCAGGATGTTATATGATCTAAATATATTCTGTAAATTTACATTCTTTTCTGATTGGTTAAAATTACAAAAAATCAAATAAAGTAATTTTTTTAAAATAAATTTCTTTTTTGTGAATCAAACTGTTAATTGTAATTTGTTACTAAAACTTAAGTTCTTGATTTGATATGTCATGGTGTGCTGTTTCCAGCGATGGGGGTTTTTTTTTTTTGGGTGTGAGTCAAGTAAAAGGAGGTTGCAAGCTTTGAATCCAACCAACCCACCCTTTAAAACCCCAAAAAAGATGAAAGCCTTTTAAATTTCCCAAGGTACAGGGTAGGGAGTTAGGGCTTAAAGGGAATAGAATTTTTCATGTTAAGCAAGCAGAGATTAAAGGTGACATGATTTAAGTTTTAAATTTGAAAAAAAAAATACTACAGTGGACCAAATTACTTTAAAATGATTTCGAAGAACACTGAGATACAGCTTAAAATTTGTCAAGGGTAAATGTCACACCCTGTTGGAGCTTTTTTTTACAAAGAGGCCCATGACACATAAAATAAACCCTTTAGTATGTGAAATAGGACTTTAGGGACCTTCAAATCTCCGAAGTTATTTTGGAGAAATTATTTGGGATTAGCAAGCTTTGTTGGCCTGAATAGTCTTTCTCATCAAATTTTTCTAATTTTTTTAAAAATTGGAAAAATTTTGGTCTGGAACTCATACTTGGATTTTCAAAATAGTTGGGTTCAATTCAGGAAAAGTCAGTTTGCTCTCAATAGATGCAGGGATCTTTA
The DNA here is from genome assembly GCF_016835505.1 of Polypterus senegalus. Classification (NCBI taxonomy): domain Eukaryota; kingdom Metazoa; phylum Chordata; class Cladistia; order Polypteriformes; family Polypteridae; genus Polypterus; species Polypterus senegalus. The sequence goes on along the minus strand of NW_024386284.1, from coordinate 28,270 downwards.
AAAACCAAAAGGGTGAGAGAGCTTGGGGTTTGTTTGGGGTTTGAAAAAAACCAACTTTTTATGGAATTAGTTAAGCCATTCCTGAAAAATGAATTCACTGCAACAAATACCTAAACATTGTGGAAATGGTTTGCTTAAATTTGCTTCATGGGGATATACTCTCATATTTGAGCTGTCATTTAGTTTAATCTGATGTCTTTTGTTTGGAAAAATTTAAAAACCAACAAAATAAAATACTGTATGTTAAAACTTGCAAATACCATGAAAGTAATTTTTTATATATATATTTTTTAAGGTTCTTGAAAAAAGCAAAAAATTATCGATTTTTCTGCAAGAGCTGTTGCAGGGTTTTTGAACCCTTTTTCCTTGTCTTAGTCCAAAAATTCCCGGGTTGGAAAGTGAAAGCTCTGGCATTGCTGCAACAGTTTCCCAAATATCCCAAATGGTAAACGAACTGAAGAACTGGAGGCATTGTGGACAAACCACTGCACAGCAAAATTTAAAAATTTTTTTCAGAAGATTTAGTCAATATTCCAGCTTTTATGCATTATATTTTTGGTTTGGGAGAAAAGTAAAAGAAATAAAATTACAAAACATCAATTCTTGATGGGTTTTGTTTTTTCATTTGTTTGTTTTTTTTTTTGTTTTTTAAATGTTCTGATCTTAAACAAAATTTAAAATGAAAAGAGTAGACCATCAGAATACCTTTTTTGTGTTTATTCTGTCCAAGATTTCATTGTTTAGATTAACGTCCTTTTTATGTATTAAAGTCATCATTAAATCAAGGAAACCTTTTACTAGCCAACATTCTGATTATGACGTGCTGCCTTCTTTTATTTAACACATAAGATTTGGTTTAATTTCCCGGTAATGAACACATCTTTGAAATAGAGGAACCCTCTAAATATAACTCAAGGTGGGTTTTAGACCCTTTGGGAGGCTGAGTGGGCTGAAAGTGTAGTATGTTTGTGTGTCAAAACCCATACCTTAAAAAGTACTTACATTAATATTTGCATTTTTAATGTTATTTCTTTTTTTCTTAGGTTTAGAGTATTTATATATTTTCAGTAGATAGTTATTAATAACATCAGATAAATTGTTTCCTTTTAATCTGTAGATAAAATAATTATGTAGAGCTTCCCAACTATGTTTAGCCAAAAGACCAGACTTACTGAGGAAAAATTGTATGATTAGAACAATACCTAATCTCTAGAAAATGTAAAATAAAATAATGTGGAGAAAAATTGTATTATTTTACATATGGTGTACTATTAGATTATATTTATCTGAAGCGTCTAAACAGGTGAGCAGTCAAATAAGCCCTTATGTGCGAGTGCAGTTAATTTAAGAAATTTGAGATATTTGGTTAAAAATAGTTACCATCTTATTAGCTTAAGTGGCACAGTAGCACAAACTGATTAGCCTGCCACTTTACAGATCCAGTTTACTAAGTTCAAGTCCAACACCTCATTGTCTGAGTGGAGAGGTTGTATGCTTTCTCTCTGGATTCCTCTGGTTTCCTCCCACATTGTTAAATACTTGTAGGTTTGGTTAAAAGATCCCAGTGTGAGTGTGGGTAGGTGTGTAAGTGGACCCTGCAGTGGACTGGTGCTCTGTCCATGCACTTTTCCGGTATTATGCCCAGTACTAGCAGGATAAATGTTTGCTTTCTGATCCTCTGAACTGGATTAAGTGGTTTGAGAATGATTTTGACTATTTTAGTTTTTTACTGAATAAAGTATATTTTCTTTAAGATTGTCAAACTATTACAAAATCAAGACATTTCTTAAAGATCATAAAATATGTAAAACAGAATTGTGGTACCATTGGGAAAGGCATCCTTCAAAGTTCAAATTTTTCTGCTGAAATCTCTTTCTTGTTAGAGTTAGAGAGTCGTCAGCCTTAGCATATCTACATCCATTTTGTTTAGTTATTCTTCAACATTGTTTATTTTTTGTGTGTGTGTGTGTCGCGACTTAACTCTTCAAGCTCGGTTTTGAAGGCAGTCAGTCCACCATACACATATTAAAAAATAAATGTCAAAATACAACCATAAATTGGCAGAGGAAAATTCATCATAAAGTATAAAAAGGAGCAAAACGTAGTATGAATTCATTCAAAAATCTAAATCAATTTCCTAAATTTTGTATTATTTGACTGCAAGAATATACTTTTAACTATTTTTAGTGTTCAGTTTAACAATGTTTAATCAGGTTTCTTCTAAAGTGCAGTTTTAAATTTGGGGCATTGTGCACAACCAGGTCTTTGACCCACTGAACAGCTGATTGCCAAACTCTGCAGGTGCAAGTTACAGTCAGAGCAACTGCAACAGAAAGGTAACATCCTATGCATGCAAACTTAATAGAACAGTTTAAAAATAGTAATTTAAACGACAGAATATTCATGCAACAAGCAAGATAAATTGTTCATCAAAAATGTGCAAAAGATTTGCACATATAAAATTAAATACTTGCAGGAATTACTACATTTCGGTGGAATATCTGCAGTCCTGCACTAAATCTTAAACCCTGACATCAGCAAAAAACAGTCCAGTTAAGGAGTTAGTAAATTTATGGAGGAGGTTCTCAGGTGTTTCAAATCTAATTCTTCTAAACAACCACTTAAACTAATTGCTCTTCTTCTGTTGAACCAGCCTGGAAAGCATGTACTTGCATGACTCAATTATCCCTATTCACATAAAACATAACTTATGGTGGATTCCTGCAAAACATTTGCTGAAGTTTTACTACAAAAAGAACTGAAACAAGACTGAAAAATTAAAATAACATTTACTTTGAAGCAACCTACCTCAATAGCTACTAATGTTGTTCTACCACACTGACCTCAATTTAGCACATATTGCCACTCTCTACAATTGGATTTTGGAGTTCTTAAACCAACAAATTCAGCATGTATGGACTGGTTCACAATGGTGCTCAACACAGCATGCCAAAGGGTGGTGTGCTAAGTACCTTTCTCAACTCCTTGTTCACCTGACTGTGTTGCCAGAGAAAGCTCTAACTACATCATAAAATTTGCTGGCAGCACCACTTTAATGTAAATGATTACCAATGATGATAAGACAACTTAAAGAAAAGAAATTTACCTCCTGACAACCTGATGCCATGACAGCAGTCTTATTCTATTCTAACAACATACTACAGTCCCATCTGCATTTGAAAGGGAATGCTGTTGAGAGCATGAACATATTCATATTTCCTTCAGTGACCATCACTGGTAAGCTAAAACCGGCACAATATGCTTTGTTTGTTGTTAAATTATGTAAATCACTATTGAGGCCTCATCTGGAGTACTGTATTCAGTTTGAGGCTTAATATTACAAAAATGACATAGCAACACTATGAGAGGAGAGCAACTATTCTATCTCAGGACTGCATTGTATGAGCTGAGAGAAATGTTGAAGAAGTGGGACCCTTTTCAGTTTAAGGCAATGGAGATTTAAAGATGACATGATAGTATTGTTTAAAATTTCTGAAAGTAATTAGTACAGTGTATCCCTACTGTTACTTAAAAATCTTTAAGAAGAATTTGGGGACACAGTTGGAAAATTATTAAGGGTAAATTTTGCACAAATATTCTTTATTACACAAAGAACCATAGACATATGGAATAAATATCCAAGTATTTGTGTCCAACTGGGATGCATGCTCCTGGAAATGTGCTATTTTTAGAAATGCAGGTCATAGTTTGAACCTGTATATATATCACTTCAGTAATCATGGTAGGAAATATTTAGGAAAAATATGTACAAAATAAAGGATAGATATGCTTTAAAATGAAGCTTTCACTCCCAATATACATTGTAGTAAAATCAGTTATACATTGAAATACAGCCAAAGAGGAGCCATTTGAACAGTGCAATCATCATTCAGTTCATCAGTGAGGATCGCTGACGACTGCAGTTCCATTTTGGTAGATCACAATGTGCTATTTGTGACCAATACTAGATATGTCCTCAAACTCCCACACTTTTAGCACATTTAGTGAGCTATTTGAATATGCTCTATAGCAACTGGGCTCTTACAAGTCCCCAAAATAGCACATTCTTTTCACTATCTGTCAATAGTGCATCCAATCACATAAAATGCCTGTCTGAAAGAGCGTACGTTGATTCGGCTGAATGCATGTATGCTAAATATAATTATGCTCAGAAATAAAACTTTTAAATAACTATTTTTCAATTCTGGTTACAGTATTGTGGTAGCCAACAAGATTTTAGGGACCTTTGCTTTGTGACTTGATGTTATTTAGGGGAATCAAAGTGAATAGGATTGGTTAAATGAGATATTTTGTTTTATTATTTATTTAATAAATTTATTTGAAAAAATTAACATTCTATATGATCAATTGTAACTTATACAACAAAGAAGATAACATTAGATACAACCAAATCAAACTTAACAAAAAGAATTAAATCCCCACCGAAGGGAGAGGAGAGCCATCAGGAAGAGCAAATCTATAAAAATAACAAATAAGGGAGAATGTCCTTTTTCCCAGTAAAAATGCTTATTCTAAAATGTTTTTAATTAGATCTTGCCATGGATGTTTTGAATATATCCTTGTATTATCGTGATATTTCCCTCTACTTACCCTTTAACCTAGGGGTATGTGTACTCATCGGGTACTTACCAGGTTGGTCTACTGTTGCACCATAAGATGAACACACACTTAGATAGATAGATATACGCATACACACAGAAACTCAACAGTGCCCTATAAGTGACACACACGCACAGCTGGTTAATCTCTAGGTCTCCTATAAAATATTCAAACATGCAGAGGCTCATCATCCTTGACTATATGCCATTTATCAGCCAATAATGCCTTTCTTTAAGTACGCTTCCTTACTATGGGGTGTAGCTCTCACCTGCACCCTTGGTAAAAATTGCAGCACAAAGGTAATGGCAAATCTACGGCTGCACCAGGTGCTCAAAAAAATCTAACTTATTACTTCAGTCACTCTAGACATTAAAACAAAGCATAGAGAGCTAAAAGCAGTGTGGTATTTATTACATGAGTAATAATAATAATACCAGTAGAGAAAAGCATAAAGAAAATGTGGATAGCAAAGTCTGGATGTATATAGTCTTTAGAAAGAGCTTACAAAAAGTTAAAAGATGACAAGGATGAATGTTGCCAGCAGCTTGTGATCTAGCTCTTACAGTTGTTCAGAAAAACGATATGTTTTCAAGATGTGATTGTTAGATGTTTTGATTGGCTGGCTGTCAATATGAAGAATGAATTCACTCAGATTCTTTAAACTTGAGTACTTCTATTTTCCCCAAACAATAAAAATTTAGATGTGAATTTCCCCTTGGAATTAATAAAGTATCTATCTACTACTGGCATGTCTTCCTTTCCCAGGCTGTAAACCAATTTAGCAACTTGTTGTCCCAGATACCCAGGTTATAAGCTAATCAGCCTTAGGCACCAGCATGTCTTCCTTTCATTGTCGGAACAGCAGCTTTAAAAGTGAGGATATGCTTTGATGTGTCTTTTATTAAGTTCATCTGTTCTTTTGTCTTGAACAAAATATAATGAAAGTATACTCCAACATTTACAGATTTTGTACCCCACAACAATCCTCTAAGCGAGAATTTTATTTTTTCCAGTTTCAAGTAGTATAGGACATCACTTACCCACTGACTTATAACTTATTCTATGTTAATTAATGTTGACTTATTTTATTTTCTTACTGTGTCTCTTATTTTTCTATTCTTCATTATGTAAAGCACTTTGAGCTACATTTTTTTTGTATGAAAATGTGCTATATAAATAAATGTTGTTGTTGTTGAATGATTTGCTGGCTGAAAGTACTCTGTGTTATTTATTGTTATAAGTGGGCTAGGATTCTTCCAATTAAGCAAGATAAGTCTGCATGCTAGTAGTGTGATATAGGCAATTACAATCAATTTATCCTTCACTTTAGGCCTATCTGGGAGTGCATCAAATACAGTTGTTAAAGGGTTAGGAGGGATTATGACACCAAGGGTGTCTGATGGGCATTTGAAGGATTTAGTTCAAAATTTTGTTAATTTGGTGCACTCCAAAAACATTTAACCTAGTGAGGTTGCAGCTATATTGCAAAGTTCACAGGTTGAATTTTGTCCTGGAAACATTTTGAATAATTTTATATTTGATTGATAAAATTTAAGTTGAATGTTTCAGTGCTTTGCAGTTATGAAGCTGGAGTGTATTTCATGCATCACTGCCTTCCTATCCTTTTCTGAGATATTATGTGAAAGATCCTTTCCTTACCATACCCTAGGTTCTTTGAAAGGAATATATTTTTAAATATTACTGAGTTGCTATCTGAGTCTTCAGGACGGATAACTATTTCTTTTTGAACAGAAATGGGCGGGAGTTGTGGAAAGTTGGGTAGGTTTACTTTAGAAAAGTTTCTGATTTGAAAGTAGTGGAAGGGGAGTTAAATTTAAAGCATAATTGTTTATACGATGCAAAGACATTATCTATATACAATTCTCTAAGTGTTTACATCCTGGATGTTTTCAAAGCACTAAATACTGCATAAGTTTGAGATGGTAGAAAAAGGTGATTGTCATGTAGAAGTGCAACAGATAAAAGCTTGTTTGCCTTGAAGTGCTTCATGCATTGGTTCCTTATTCTGAATGAATGGTGGAAAACTGAATTATTGGTATATTAACAATAATTTGTTTACTTGAGCAGAAAACAGGGCATATAAAGAGGTACAGCAGGACTTTATTTCTATTGCAGACCAAGGGCCTGCATAACGGCATGCATAGAATTCACACTAAAACATGGTGTACGAACAAAAGTGGAAATATGTGTACGCACAAAAAATCCAGATGCATAGATCTGTGCGTACGCCAACTTCCATGTTCTTCCGCTACATAAATCCTGGTCAGTATGAAAAGTAGCGCATGTGCCTGCCACCTCCCCAACTCCTCCCAGAATTACACCTCTTTGAATATACAAATCAATATAAATAGCCCTTAAACTAAGCATTCTGTGAAAAGTCAATGGCAATAGCACCAGGGATAATAGAAGAAATTCAGAGAATACCAAGTGGAGGCAAGGAAAAACTTTGCTATTTTTGGTTTAAACAGTGGTATAAACAACAGTTGATTGAGTGACATAGAGTGTCGGAGAAACATGAAAGTTCAAGTTCACAAAGTCGCACAGTGCCCGAAACACACTGTCTGAGAATCATATAGAAGGTTATTAGGGCACAGAGAAAATAAAGCACACATTGGGGGAAAAAAGCACAGAACTTTAATCTTGAAATTTTCACTTTAATCACATAGTTTATTTTGTCATTAAAGTAGAACATCAGAAATTTTGTCTTAAAATCTTTAAATTTACTAGTTTCAAAAATACCATCATAACTAATGTAGCATGTTAAATGCTTTGTATTTTATGTGTTCTATGTGTGTGAATCACTATGTGATTCTTAAGCGAACTTTCTCTTCCTCCGACAGGACACAGAATCCATTACATTTGTGATAATGGATAATTACAGCTCTCTGAATAATTGAATGAATGAACACTTGATATAATTTTCATGATGATAGGAATTAAAGCACGTTATTAAACATGGGACCACGGCGGTGCAGTGCTAGTGAGGAGCTGGTGCCCCATTCAAAGATTGTTCCTGCCTCCCGCAAGATGCTTGCTGCGCCATGCGTGGCCTTCGATGAAATAATTTATTTCAGTAGTACTGTCTCTTTCAAACGTACTAACCCCCAATTCCTGTCCTTCCTTTTCTTTCTCTAAGTACCCAATCGCCACACAATCAGCTCTGAAATAGATGTCAAGCCATCTGTAAGCTTAGAGCGCAGATTCTTCAAAACTTTTAAGGAACATTGAAATATCTTTGTAGTACATGTTTAATTATTGTATCCATCTATCCATCCAGTGTCATGCCAGTCCCAGGAAGATTACAGCGCGGGGCACGAACAATCCCTGAACGGGGCGCCAGCTCGTCGGTAGCACTGCAACACCATGTCCTCACATGTTTAATTATTAACAATATTGATTATTTAAATGATGTTAACATTTTATCTGTTGTAAAGGACCGAGAGACAGTAGCAAGGGTTGGGGTTTTCCGGCCCCGTATATTGTACAGAAACAAAAACAGGTCAAAATCATAAACTAAACAGTTCATAATCTGCGCGCCGACTCCTGGCGTCGCGGCCATTATTGGGGAGGAGCGGAAGTGGAGGAATGTCGGGAAGGACGCAAGGGAGGATGGGAAGGATGACGTCAGGGCAAGATGGCGGAGGAAGGGCGGAAGTATCGCACTGCGGTCATCCATGCCTATGGTGCAGGGCGGTCTTTTTTCCTATGAGGAAGCAGAGGGAGAAAGTTAATACCCCACCATTCCCTGGCGGCGAGTGGTTTCCCAGGTGCTGTCGAATCAATCCGCGGCCTCCTACTGGCGTCGTGACACGATCCCCTTAGCCCAGGACCGTCAGGTGGGCGGACCTAACCGAGAGGTCGTGAATACGAGAGAGGGCATCGGCATTGGCCTGAAGGGTGCCCGCCGATAAGTGACAGTGAACTTATACGGCTGTAAGTCCAGGAACCACCTGGTGACCCGCGGATTCGACTCTTTGTGCAGGGACATCCACTGAAGTGCAGCGTGATCAGTCACCAGAGCGAACTCGCGACCCAGCAGGTAGTACCGGAGGTGGGTCACTGCCCACTTAATGGCCAAGGCCTCCCTCTCCACTGCCGCGTGCCGGGTCTCCCGGTCCATCAGTTTCGGCTAAGGTACATCACAGGGTGCTCGACACCATCGGCGCTTTGGCTCAGCACGGCACCCAGGCCTGTGTCCGGCGTCGGTCTGGAAAATAAGCGGGGCCCAAAATCGAGGCGTCCGTAACACAGGTGCCGGCGTTAGGGCCTTCTTTAGGTCACTGAGCGCGTGTTCTGCTTTGTCGGTCCACACCACGTATAGGGGAGCGCCCTTTTTTGTCAGGTCAGTCAAGGGTGCTGCTCTTTCGGAGAAGCGGGGAACAAACCGGCGGTAGTAACCCGCAAGCCCCAAGAAAGCCTGCACCTGTTTCTTGGTACTTTCGGACGGGCCATTCTAAGATGTCTTTCACTTTGGAGCTCTGTGGCGCACCTGTCCTTGTCCCACGAGGTAGCCTAAATATTTGGCCTCCTTTAATCCAAAAAACACTTCCGGGGTTTATGCGGAGGCGGCTTTAGCCAGTGTTAGGAGGACAGCTGCGACCTGCAGTAGATGCTCCTCCCAGGTGCGGAATAGATGACAACGTCATCCAGGTAAGCGGCACTATAGGACTGGTGGCGTCAGCACTCTATCTACCAGGCGTTGGAAGGTCGCGGGCCCGTGCAGCCCAAATGGGAGGACCTTGTACTGCCAGTGCCCGCTAGGGGTGCTAAAGGCCGTTTTCTCCTTTGCGGATGCCGTTAAAGGAATTTGCCAATACCCTTTTGTCATGTCAAGGGTAGTCAGATATCGAGCCGTACCCAGCGCTCAAGGAGGTGCGTCAATGCGGGGCATGGGGTAGGCATCGAACTTGGAGATCTGATTCAGGCGTCTAAAGTCATTACAGAACCTCCAGGAGCCGTCTGGCTTGGAGGCGAGGACAATAGGGCTGGACCAGGGACTATGGCTCTCTTCAATTATGTCCATGTCCAACATACGTTTCACCTCCAGTTCGACCTCTGCGCGTTTTGCCTCCGGAGTCGGTAGGGCCTCTCCCGGACGATTACCCCGGCTCCGTGACTATATCGTGCTCAATCAGCGGTCCGGCGGGTGACTCGCTCACTACCTCGGGGATGGCTCGGAGTGTTTGGGCTAACTCCTGCGCTGCTTGGGGTCAGCTCTTCACCGAGGTTAAGGGCAGTTGTGCTTGCGAAAGGGAGAGTGACCTACGGGGCTGGGAAGCTCCTCTCTATCTCTCAGGGCTTTAACAGGTTGACATGATAGATCCTCTCACTTTCGGTCGACGTTGGGCTGTTTTACCAAATAGTCGGCGAGTCCTTTCTCTCCTTAACCTCGTAAGGCCCTTGCCAGTGGCGAGCAGCTTCGAGTGGGAGGTCGGGCGAGCACCATAACTTCGGTCCCAGGCGGAACTCCCTGAGGGCGGAGTTGCGGTTGTAACACGGGCCTGCGCTGCTTGCGCGAGTCCGTGCTCTTTTAGGAGGGGCCTGATCTTTGTGAGTGGTCGCGCAGTTGCTCACACGCTCAAAATATTAGAGGAGGGAAGAGCCTCGGCCTCCCAGCCTTCTTTTAGGATGTCGAGGATTCCCGGGGTTGTCGCCCGTATAGTAATTCAAAGGGGAGAAGCCGTAGAGGCCTGGGGTACCTCCCGTAGGCAAAAGCACGGCGGGAGGAGCTGGTCCCAGTTCCTGCCGTCAGCTGACTACCTTGCGGAGCATCTGCTTAAGCGTCTGATTAAATCGCTCGACCAACCCGTCAGTTTGCGGGTGATAGACTGGCGCTTTCAGGTGCTTTATCTGCAGTAATTTGGCCACCTCCTTGAGCGTATCCGAAGTGAAGGTACCCTGGTCCGTGAGGACCTCCTTGGGTATGCCCACGCGTGAAAACAAGTTAACCAGTTCCGTCGCGATGCTTTTAGTATTAGCGGGCGCGGGGAACCGCCTCTGGGTACCGGGTGGCATAGTCCACCATGACTAGGATATACTTGTGGCCACGGGTTGAGGGCTCCAGGGTCCCACCAAATCGACCCCTATCCTTTCAAAGGGATGTCCACGAGGGAATAGGGACTAGAGGAGCACGGTCCCTCCTAGGAATCTGGCGGGTCTGGCACTCGGACAGGATTGACAGAACCGCCGGACCTCCTCATTGATCCCAGGCCAGTAAAAGCGGGCTTAATCCTCTCCAGTGTTTTTCGGCCCGAGGTGGCCTAGGAGGTGAGCATGTGCCAACTCGCATATCTCCGCCCGGAAGGTGCAGCGGAATTAGCAACAACTTCGCACCTCGCCCTCATGGGTAGCCACTTTCGGTACAACAGATCATTTCAAGGACAAAGAAGGGTTCCAGCGGTGTGGATCCGTCCGCTGTCGAGCTGTTAGGCAGAACAATCGCGTTCGGGCAAAGCGCGGGGAGTCATCATTCCACTGCTCCCTCTTAAAGGAGGCGGCGTGGACCGAAATTGATGGTCCAGGCGCCGAGGGTCTTGGGGCCTGGGCCGGGGAGAGTTCCTGGCTAGTCCCTTCTCCGGCGGAATCTTCGGGTCAAGGTCCGTAGCCACGGAAGGTCCCCGAGACACCAGCGCCCATAGGGCCTGCCCTTGTGCACGGCGTGGAGGCCGCGGGAGGGTGCCTTTTCCCCTCATGACAAGATCCAGCGAGGCCCCGGAGCGCGAATGGCTTACCGCTGATTCTTTTAGACCAGTCTTGTCCCAGGATCACTGGGAAGGGGGTCAGGTAACACAGCGACCGTCATTTGGATTGGTTCCCCTTCCAGGTAAGATAGCAGTGGCGGAGCGATATGACCTAGTCCCCCATGTACACAGGTAACCAACAAATGTTGCTTTAACCACTGTTGCGGTAAGGCAAGCGGCGAGCAACAATGGTAATGTTGCTGCGGAATCAAACAAAGCCACCACGGCGTGCCCATTTAGCAACACCACTCCCGTGATTCGACTCGCCAAGGGATGCGGCGGGTACAATACCTCTCCGTTGATGTCCAGCTGCAGTCCATAGGCTCCGGGCGATGTGATGGGGCAGTTTGGCAGCAGGTGGCGGTCTCGCCACACTTGAAACAGCGCGGGACCCGGCCTCTCTTTGGCTCTGGCTGGCGCTTCTGCAGCGCGTCGAGGGGCTTCGGGGTGGCCGCCCGTCCCTGCGGTTCCGCGAGCAGGCTTTTCTGACCCCCAAGTCGGAGGACCGCCAACTGGCGCTCCAGGGCGTCGAGGAGGCCCGACATGTTTGATAGGCGTGCCCCGGACCTGCTGGGCGAGGGAACTGGGCATTGCATTGACCAGGCCTTCACAGGCCACCCGCTCGACGACTTTCCGCCCGTCGGGGCTCTCTGGCCGTAGCCAGCGCCCATCTTGCCCCAGAACTTCGAGCGCCTGGGCGCGCGGGCTTTTCGGGGTCAAAGACCCAGTTCCGCCATTCGGCCGCCTGCTGGCCCGGGCTAATGCCGTAGCGGGCCAATATTTCGGGCTTGAGGAGGTCGTAATTAGCGGCCTCCTCCTCAGGGAGGTCATAATAGGCCCGCAGCGCGGGTCCCTTTAGGTATGGCGCCAAGATGGACGCCCACTCGGACCGCTGCCACTCGTTCGGGTGGCCGTCCTCTCAAACATGCCCAGGTAGGCATCGGCGTCCTCGAAGGGCCCCGGTACCATAGGAGGCGGCTGCCTGGGCGGGTCTGGTCTCGCCCGTTGGGCTTCCACTAACCTGGCCTCGTGGCCTCCAGCTCCCGGTTGGTAGCGGCTTGCGCTTGCTGCAGGGCCTGGAGCTGGCGTTCATTCCCTGCAGCACGGTGTTCAGGTCCTGTCCCTCCGTCATTCCGGGATCTCTTATCCTGCCGACTCGCCACTTGTAAAGGACCGAGAGACAGTAGCAAGGGTTGGGGTTTTCCGGCCCGTATATTGTACAGAAAACAAAAACAGGTCAAAATCATAAACTAAACAGTTCATAATCGCGACGCCGACTCCTGGCGTCGCGGCCATTTTATTGGGGAGGAGCGGAAGTGGAGGAATGTCGGGAAGGACGCAAGGGAGGATGGGAAGGATGGCGTCAGGGCAAGATGGCGGAGGAAGGGCGGAAGTATCGCACTGCGGTCATCCATGCCTATGGTGCAGGACGGTCTTTTTTCCTATGAGGAAGCAGAGGGAGAAAGTTAATACCCCACCATTCCCTGGCGGCGAGTGGTTTCCCAGGTGCTGTCGAATCAATCCGCGGCCTCCTACTCGCGCGTGCGTGACACTGTATAATATAATAAACATATTTTGCTGGATTTCATCTTGAAAATGATAGGAGATGTGAGCAGAGGGGCTGTTTGCACAGAGGCTGTTTGCTTAAAAGATACTAACGCTCCTCTAAAAATGCTGCGGCAAACTTAAAAGCACAAGTATTGATTTTTTGATTGTTTGCTTTTCTTTGCGAGCTCTCTCTCTCCCTCTGAAATTCTCTGATCCTGAAAGAAGAAGATCTATTTGCATTCTTCTAATTGTGAGAAAGAACTGTCATCTCTGTCTTGTCATGGAGGACAGTTTAAACTTTTGACTAAAGGGTGTTATTTCATGTCTAGAGGGCTCTAATAATGTTAACAGTGTGGGAGAGTTTATAAGGGCTTAAAATATATAAAAATAACTACACAAACATATGGTTTCTACTTCGTGGATTTTTCGTCTATCGCGGGGGGTTCTGGAATGCAACCCCCGCGATCGAGGAGGGATTACTGTATTATATTAAACAAATTCTGAAGATTAGAAGCTAAATATCTGTCTTTAATAAATCTGGTTTAGTCTTAATGATATTACAGAAGGAAGCAGTTTCTCAGTCCTTCTATCTAGAAATTTGAAGAGCATCTTAAAATCATTATTCAGAAGTGAGATTTGTCTGTATGATGCAGATTTTAATAAGACCTTTTTTTCTTTGGAAAGACGGAAATGAATGTTTACCAAAATGTTTGAGGTAGAATATTGTTGTCTCTAGCTTCTATAAACTTTGCTAATAATAGTGGAGCTAACTTATTTGAACATTTTGTATGAAATCCTACTGGGTAATCATTAGGGCCTGTTGCTTTTCCACTTTGAAGGAGTTTATAGCGTCAGTAATTCTAAGAGTGTCAGAGGTTTCCCAGTTCCTCTGCACCAACAGTATCTAGCTCTGTATTTTCAATGCATTATAAATTTAATTAGATTGTGTCTCATCTTTTTTAAAATGAATAGACTATAAGGACATAGTACTCTTTACGTTTGTGGGGTTTATTTTTATGGTCAATGATTTTATCTCCATCTGTGCTGGTAATTTCTGTAATTGCATTGTGAACTTCTGCTTATAGGTATGTTTAGCTAAGATGTTATTAGCCTTCTCTCCATATTCATAGTAAAGATGTCACAATTTAAAGATGAGCTGTTCCATTTCTTTTTTTATCAAGAGTTTAAGGTCAGATTACAGAACCTGCCTGTATTGTTCCAAATTTGGAGACCTGGTATATTCTTGATCTATTCTGATAATTTTGCCGATTAACTCTAACGCTTCCTTGGATTCCAATTTATTTTTATGGGAAAGATATGAAATAATCTGCCCTGTTAAAAGAGCCTTCAAAATTTCTCAAAGTATTCCTGCAGTGACCTCTGAGAATGCATATGTCTCTAAAACTAATCAGTTTGTTTAGAGGTGAATTCTGTAAAGTTCTCATCCACTAATGACAAGGGATTAAGATGTCAGCTACAAAATAAGTTTGTATAGTGATGCAGGCTCCAAGATCAAAGGGGCATGATCAGAGATAACAATAGTGTTGTACTTGCAAGATCTGATAGTAGTAATTACATTTTATCAATAAAGAAATAATTTCTTTAGTAACTATTAAGTACTGGTGAGAAGAAGGAATATGCTCTTGAGTTTGGGTTTAATAATCTCCAGGGATCTTATATGTGATGATCCATTACAAACTGTGTGGTTGTTTAACCTCCAGCCATTATAATTTTATGAGTGTTTATATTGGGAATAAATGCAAATACATTTAGATGAAATCTATCATCCACATTAAGTGCATAGATATTTTTCTTAGGAAAGATGGTAATTAATGCTTGGTGAAAAACTTGAGGTAGAATTTTATTGTCTCTGGCTTCTGTAAATGTTGCTAATAAAAGGAGAGCTAACTTAATTGAAATTTTTTTATAAAATCTGTTAGTGTAGCCATCAGGGCCTGCTGTGTTCCCAGTCGGAAGTGAGTTTATAGCATCTGGTAATTCTGAGAGAATCAGTGGTTTATCCAATTCCTCTGCAAGGATCAGTCTTTTTATCCCTTTTTCTGACTCTTAAAGAAGATGAAAAATTGGCTATTAACAATCTCTTTCAGTTTAGCAGTAAACAAGAGGCTGTATCTGATTTCAGCTTTGTGTAAGCACTCCTTAACACTAGAATACCAGAAGCCTACAAAAAACTCCCATACCACCTTAAATTACTTCACATCTCTGCTCATCGGTATCTTTGTTTTGCAAATGTGTCGATCAACATAAGCAGCAAGGAGCCTGCTATCCCAACACCAACCGAGTTGAGTCCGCTGCAAAATTCTCAGAGCTCAAGTGTGTTTATCCGGGTGTGAGGTGCCTGGAGTTGTATAGGGTAAATAATATATTGTTATTTGGAATACATATATTTCATGTGTGTTCCATGTCTACAACGATCTGTGTAAATATAGGATGACAGGAAATGCAAGAAATGCTGAACACATACCTAAAGCAGAAACTTTTGCCATGTTGCACCAATAATGTCGTGAAGTTTATAATGTGTGACGACTAGTCCAAATATCAAATAAACATGTGCGCTTTTATTCAAGAATATAACCAAAGAGAGAGGCAGAGACAGATTTGATCTCATTCAAGTGGTTCCTGGAATATAAAATAAACACTTTCACAAAGGTATAATGAAACAAGTGTGCTTTTATTCAAGGATAAACCTGAATAACAAAAAATTCAAGTGACAACAAGATACCCAGAAGACATGATTCACCAGCGTTTGTGTGTCTGCTTATATTCCTTCAATGATGTCTTTTACAAGTAGCAAAACTTTTACACCAGCTGTTACAGACTGAAATCAAAGGATTCTTCTTTTGGGTGCATACACCATCACTGTGACACTGCCAGATCTAAACACTAGCATTGCAAATTGCTCATATACTAAACTGACTATAGCTGCAGGTGGAAGTCCCATTTTACTTTATGGTGCCAATCAGAGTTGCGTTGCGGTGTAGCCAGCAAAACTGCTGTGAAGAAGCTGTCTGTTATTATGGTCCTGCCTTTGTCCAGTCTGATAGAGGTCACGGGACATCATATCTTTGATTGCTGGTAAAACAAATAGTTCTGAGCAGGTATCAGCCACAGCGCCTACTTTGGTCATCGCTGAATGGAAATAGATGCCATCATCTCAGGGAGGGAGAAGCAAGTTCATTGTACCACGTGAACTTCACTGAGAGAATAAAACTGAACAATAAAAAACAAACGCTAACTTTTACAAGTAGCCAAAATTTACACTGGGTGTTACAGACTCAAATTAAAGGTATGTTTTTATTATATCCTCTACATACACATGTAGAGCAGGTTTGAGATAATAAAAATACTAAAATTAGAAAGTCTCAAAAAAATGATAGTAAAGATCACATTAGGGCAAACAAATGGAAATTATTAGAACATTAGAACACTCTAGACGAGAACAGGCCATTCAGCCCAACAAAGCTCACCAGTCCTATCCACTTGTTTCCTCCAAAAAAACATCAAGTGGAGTTTTGAAAGTCCCTAATGTCTTACTGTCTACCACACTACTTGGTAGCTTATTCCAAGTGTCTATTGTTCTTTGTGTAAAGAAAAACTTCCTAATGTGCGAAATTTACCCTTAACAAGTTACTAGCTGTGTCCCCGTGTTCTTGATGAACTCATTTTAAAATACAAGTCTCGATCCACTGTACTAATTCCCTTCATAATTTTAAACACTTCAATCATGTCACCTCTTAATCTTCTTTTGCTTAAACTGTAAAGGCTCAGCTCTTTTAATCTTTCCTCATAATTCAACCCCTGTAGTCCTGGAATCAGCCTAGTCGCTCTTCTCTGGACCTTTTCTAGTGCTGCTAGGTCCTTTTTGTAACCTGGAGACCAAAACTGCACACAGTACTCAAGATGAGGCCTCACCAGTGCATTATAAAGGTTGAGCATAACCTCCTTGGACTTGTACTCCACAAATCGTGCTATATAACCTAACATTCTGTTAGCCTTCTTAATGGCTTCTGAACACTGTTGGGAAGTTGATAGCTTAGAGTCCACTATGACTCCTAAATCCTTCTCATAAGGTGTACTCTCGATTTTCCAACCACCCATTGTGTATTCAAACCTAATATTTTTACTTCTTATGTGTAATACTTTACATTTACTGACATTAAATTTCATCTGCCACAAATCTGCCCAAGCCTGTATGCTATCCAAGTCCTTCTGTAATAATATAACGGATTCCAAATTATCTGCTAATCCACCTATCTTGGTTTCATCTGCAAACTTAACCAGCTTGTTACTTATATTCCAATCTAAATCATTTATATATATTAAAAATAGCAGCGGCCCTAGCACTGACCCCTGTGGAACACCACTCATAACATCGGGCATTTCTGATGAGGTTCCTCGCACCATCACCCTCTGCTTCCTGTGTCTGAGCCAATTCTGCACCCATCTAAAAACATCACCATGAAATCCCACTTCTTTTAACTTGATGGCCAACCTCTCATGTGGCACCTTATCAAATACTTTCTGAAAGTCCAGATAAATAATATCATAAGCTCCACTTTGATCATATGCTTTTGTTGCAACCTCATTTAATTCCAACATGTTAGTAAAACACGACCTCCCTCTTCTGAACCCATGCTGACTATTCAGAATAACTTCTGTCCTTGCCATGTGTTGTTCAATCTTATCCTTAGTAATTCCTTCCATTAATTTTCCTGTGATGCATGTTAAGCTTACTGGCCTAAAGTTGCATGGATCTGCCCTGTCACCCTTTTTATATAATGGGATAATATTTGCCATTTTCCAGTCCTTTGGAATCTCTCCAGTGCTCGGTGACTTCCTAAAAATATGTGTCAAGGGTTTATATATATACTCACTAGCCTCCTTAAGAACACAAGGATAAATATTATCTGGGCCTGGTGATTTGTTTGATTTCATCTTATTTAATCTGAGCAGCAATTCTCCCTCTACAATTTCCAAATCCCTCAATACCTCATTAGTAGTTGCGTTTACCTCTGGGAGGTTATCCACTTGCTCACTTGTAAACACCTCAGAAAAATGTAAGTTTAGGGCATCTGCTATTTCATCGTCCTGTATCTTTTATTTCCCTTACTATTTCTGATGAACTTGACCTCCTCCTTAACTGTTCTTTTACTACTAAAATACTGAAAGAATCTCTTGGGGTCTTCTTTCTCCTTATCTGCTATATTCCTCTCCAACTGTCTTTTAGCCTATCTGATATCCTTCTTAATGGTTGCCCTCATGTTCACATACATGCTACGATTCACTTAGTCATTAGTTTTATATGCCTTATACAGCAGTTTTTTCCTTTGCAACTTCTTTTTTAAATCATTATTAATCCATCGTGGAGTTTTTTTTAGTTTCCTATTAATTCCAAATTTAGGTATGTATCTGTCCTGCATTACATGTAAAACATTAGCCCTACCAAAGTTCAACTTAACAATTTTAGTCTTTTCATCTGTACTCTTACAAAATACTGAGAATTGTATTACATTACGGTCACTTGACCCTAGTGGTTCAATCACCTCTACACCCTCAATTCTATCCTGATTATTACAGAGTACTAAATCCAGACAGGCTTCAACCCGTGTTGGTGCTCTAACATGCTGTGTTAAAAAAAGTCACTGATTACTTCTAAAAACTCCTGTTCTTGTGCTCCTCCATCTGCAAGGTTATCCCAGTTAATATTTGGATAATTAAAGTCCCCCATGACTATAATATCCCCTGTAAACTTGCCTTTTGATATTACTAAAAACATGTGTTTTAAATTACTGTCTGAATTGGGTGGTCATAACACACCCTAAAATAAGACCTCCTTCCCTAATATTTTCCAGGTGACATACATGTCCTCACTAAGATGGGGCTCATCATCCAACTGAAGATGACTTACGTTTAAACCCTGTTTGGCATAAACAGCAACCCCACCTCCTTTTCTGTTCTGTCTATCCTTCCTAAAAAATGTGTATCCCTCTATGTTACAGTCATCCCCATCTTTATTATTTAGCCAGGTTTCCGTTATTGCTATAATATCATAATTATGCTCTGCTACAGTGGGAGCCACGTCAAACAGCCGCCTGGAGCATGACAGGTCCATGACAGGACCATGCACGATCCGTGCGGAATGTGATCCCCCGCGATGACGCAGTTAACGATGCCCCGCCCCATAAACGCCCCCATGCGCTTTCTAAAAAGATGGTTGCAATGCTGTATAATCCCGCCAGATGGAGCATTGACTGCTTCAGTTAACTGCAGTGTCCAGGAAGCCCAATACCGTATCTTTAATATATACTGTATAGGCAGTTCTGGTATTGACAACATAGTTTCATAAATAGATGACGTGGTAAAAAAAACAACAAACCGACAAATAAAACAGATTTGTTAAATCACTCAATACACAACCCATGATGATTATGCTATTTATTATTAAATAATGAATTAATAAAACTAGTTAGTAAAATATTTTTATTCTAGACTATAAGTGAAGAAAAAATAAAGCAAGTTACAGTAGGCGGTTGATACTTACAGCTTAGCGTGGTGCAATGCTAAGAACTGCTGATTTCCGATCCGTGCTATATAAAATCATCACATTCAAATATTAACAATTCCCTACACACCCTTCCTACATTCACGACATGTGTACTTGTTGCAGTGTACACATCTCTCTGTGCTATGGTTCCTATTACACTGAATGAGCACCTGACATTGTACTTTCTTCCCTATATAAATAACATTCAGTATAGCGCGTCTCCAAATAAATCACATTCGAGTATAAGCGCTCTCCAAATAAATCAAACCGAGCTATAGCGGCTGT
This sequence comes from Polypterus senegalus, assembly GCF_016835505.1. Lineage (NCBI taxonomy): Eukaryota > Metazoa > Chordata > Cladistia > Polypteriformes > Polypteridae > Polypterus > Polypterus senegalus. Next base: position 8,491 of record NW_024386284.1, on the reverse strand, counting down.
CTCCAAATAAATCACATTTGAGTTATAGCTGCTTTTATGTGAAAACAGCATTGTCAGATTTTTGTCGTGAACGCGACTGAGAGAATGGAACTGAATTTAAAAAACAAAATCTAACCTTTACAATTATCATGCATTTACATATTCGTTTTCAAATAATATTGCATTATTATATAGGAGCTTCCCTTTCCTTCCTTTCCTTATATAGGAGCTTTGCCTTTCCTTCCTACCTATCTATATATCTATCCCCTTAGCTGTTTTTTATATATCTATTATACAGTGCCTTCCCTGTTTATTTATATATCTAGTGCCTTCTCTGCCTGTATGTCTGTCAGATTTGCATATTGCGCTTGAACTTACTGCTCTATACTATTCTGTCCTCTGCATGTCCTGGAGTACAAAAAGAAACAGCACCATACAGCAACATGTGCGAACTGGCAAGATCGGGGAAAACACGCGTCACTGATTACAAACCGCATAAGATGAATGAAAGAGACAATATATGTAAAACATCATCAAGATTAATGTAATATTATTTGAAACGAATAGCGCCAGATCGGGTTTGAATATCGCCCGATCTGACGCTGTTCGTTTTCAAATAATATTGTACATGTACTGTGCGTTGAAACTGCTTCACTGAATTAGATGACTCCTTCTGTAACAGCTTCAGCGTGTATTCAAACCCGATCTGATGCTGTTCGTTTTCAAATAATATTGCATGTACTTAACTATTTTAGAATAAAAACATACAGACTGACTGAAATCAAATGTAAGAGCCAGTGTACATTACAAGAAGCGTATAGGGCACGTGAAAAAAAAATACGGACACAGTGAAGAAAAAAAAAAATCTAAATGTCGAGATTAAAGTCCATATATGTTGACTTTATTCCTCATTTCCACTTTTATTGTCGCCAATTATGTTGAGATTAAAGTCGACATTTTCCACTTTATTCTAATAGTTTATTTTGTCAGTAGAATGTCGCATAAACTAAACTAAATCTTAAAATGAATGTTTAATTTACTAGATTTTCTCAAACCCCGTCTATTAATTAATGTAGTAGATTAAATGCTTTATATTAAGTGTTCCCACGACCAGTTGTTAATCTCTATGGGCTTCTTCAACTGACTTCCCTCATGCACTGAGAGGCACAGAAATCTGATCGCTGCACATTGACTTCATGATATTCCTGCTCTATGAACATTCAGAATACTAAGATAAATACTTGATATCTTCTTCACGATGAAATGCATTAAAACATGTATTAAACATATGACTGTGGGAGGGCTTATATTGTGATTTGTCCACAGGTTAAAGCCTGACGTACTACTAATAATAAACATTTCAATGTAACCTATGGGTCTCAATCACAAAATCAGCCAACACTGTAAACAGATGACACAACAAATTATATACTCTGGAAACGCTCATTTGAACATTTAAAATATATACAGAAAACATAAATATAAAAACAATCAACTATTATTGTTAAAGCCAGTCCGTGGCTGTTCAGGATCAAGTTTACGGGCTTCGCTTAACGTTGAAGCACTAACGCCAAAGTGCCACCGTGTGTGTGTGTGTGCGCCGCATTCGGCATTCGCCAGGTTTGTCTGAGCTGGCTTTAACACAAACACATTTGCCGCATAACAGGAGCGAAAAAAATCATTTTAGCACCATCTAACAGTCAGTAATAAGGGAGAAGTCAGTACATTCTCCGTTGAGATTTCTCACATTCCACTCCTCCTAAGTTTGTCTTTTAATGAAGTTCTAAGGAAACTAAGAAAAATATTTTGGGTCACTCTAATAATTTAAATAGCACGGACGAAAAATGATCAAGATTTTAATTGTTGTTGTCATTTTCTCAAACATGATTTTTCCAACTTGGCGCTTATAAAGATTCAGACAGACTGAATTTAAGAATGCACCCCTAGTAACCTAAAAAACATACACACACACACCGAGCAAGCAAAGCTAGCATGATTCACACCTCAGACCGCTCTTTTGTCTTGTAAATGAGGTATCCTAATTCACCTTCCAATCCCCACCAGCACACACTCTTTGTCTGTACTGTACACTGTTGTTGCTTGTTAGGGGCACTTGGTTATAGGCCTACAGAGTACTTCAATGTATAAAACACTTACTTCCTGGTTTGTTTTATTTTAAATATAGCTTATTACCTTATTCAGCAAAATAAACAATGTTATCTTTGTGTTAATTATTAACGATATTGATGTCTTTTAATTAAGGACAAAAATAGACCATGCGCTTGTGTTTATAGACTGCTGAACAGCTGTGTTCATAGGTTTAATCAACTATAACAGTTAAAGTATTTGTGGATGAGAGGTGTGTGTGTGTGTGTGCGCTCCTGCATTTCTCCGTTGGTTTTAACACAAACACATTTGCACAGACAGGTCTAAAGAACCCCTCCCCCCGCCAAAAAAACACACACAGAGCAATTAGCACCATGTCATAGTCAGGATTCTCCACTGAGGTTTCTCACCTTCTGCTCCTTCTAAGTTTGTGTTTGCTCTTTTGATGGAGTTCTTAAAACCCAAAAAATTATTTATACTGAGAAAAAATTATTATGGGTCACATAATCACAAACACAAACTAGCACAGATACATATGATCAAGTGTTTAACTGTTGTTTTCATTTGTTTCTATGACCAGTAATAACACATACACTAATATTGTATTGCCCAACTCTTTGACTATTTAAAACAAACGCGTGCCTCTCCATTTTTTCCCATTTACTGTAAGTAGTTGGTTCAAGTAAATGTTTTTAAATACCCAAACAATCCCCCAACAATTAAAAACACGCTTACTACCCATTTTAGAAATAAAATTTATTCTTCCAAAACTAGTCAATCGCTTCTTAAAACCGCTCTCACCTCTCCCAGTGTCTTTTGTTAATCTAAATGTGCTGATAAAAGAAAAGCTGCAAGTAGCCGGCTATTCCATCCCCCGAACGACTTAGAACGTAGCATAAACTTCTCCCAGCTCATGCCTTGATTGATTATCTGGGAGTGAAGTGGAGTTTTAGAGAGGAAATAATAGATCATTATTTGGAATACACGCATTTCACGTGTGTTCCATTTCTACAGTAATCCGTGTAAACACATTTTTAAACAGAAACGTTTTCATATTGTAGTAGTAAATGACAAAATGTAAGCATAAACTATATAATGTATGAAGCCTGAAGTCCAAATATCAAACACTTTCACAAAAGTAACAAATATAACAGAACAAGTATGCTTTTTATTCAAAAATATAACTGCAGAAAAAAGCACTTAACATGCGACATTGACACTGTTTACTGTAGCCTCCATAGCGTGAATCAGCTCGACTGGGAGACAAAATCTGAGTTCGATCCTGCACCACTTTGTTTTGAGAAGTAAACTGCTCTTAGTCTTACTATTTTAGAATAAAAGCATTTTGATTTCAGTGTGTTAACAGTGTAATTTATGATACTTGTAAGTTAGTTTTTTTATTCACTTTTCATTCTCTCAGTCGTGTTAGGATCCTTCCCTACCCCATCTGAGAATGCTGTTTCACATAAAGGATCGTACTGCATTTCGACAATGCTTAAACTGAAGTGCCTGCATGCACTTTCGTGGCATTACCGCCTATTTTTTTAGCATGCCCAGTACGCTCAAACACAGGAACATATGTTGGTGTACAAGAATAAAAACAAGTGCACTTTTATTCTAGACATAAGTGAAGAAAAAATAAAGCAAGTTACTGTAGGCGGTTGATCGACAGCTTGCATGGTGCAATCTAAGAACTGCTGATTTCCGATCCGTGCTGTATAAAATCATCACATTCAAATATTAACAATTCCACACACCTTCCTACATTTACGACAGTGTACTTGTTGCAGTGTAACATCTCTCTGTGCTATGGTTCCTATTACACTGAATGAGCACCTGACATTGTACTTTCTTCCCTGTTTAAATAACATTCGGTATAAACGGGGTCTCCAAATAAATCACATTCGAAGTATATGCTCTCCAAATAAATCACATTTGGTATAGCGCGTCTCCAAATAAATCACATTTGAGTTTAAGCCGTCTTATGTGAATACAGCATTGTCAGATTGGGGGATGGAGAGCGACTGAGAGAATGGAACTGAATTTAAAAAAGCTAACCTTTACAATTATCATGCATTTACACTGGCTCTTACAGACTGACTGAAATCAAATGTATGTTTTATTCTAAAATAGTTAAGTACATGCAATATTTGCGTCAGATCGGGTTTGAATATACGCTGCGCTGTTACAGAAGAAATCAGCTTATTCAGTGCAGCACTTTCAATGCAAGTACATGCAATATTATTTGAAAGAAAGCGTCAGATGGGTATATTCAAACCGATCTGGCGCTATTGCTTTTAAATAATATTGCATAATCGATGATGTTTTACATATATTGTCTCTTTCATTTATCTTGCGGTTTGTAATCAGTGACCGTGTTTTCCCGATCTTGCCAGTTAGCAAAGTTGCTGTATGGTGCTGTTTCTTTGTACTCCAGGATATGCAGAGGACAGAATAGTACAGAGTAGTAAGTTCAGCTATATGCAATCAGACAGACAGACAGGCAGAGAAGGCACTAGATATATAAATAAACAGGAAGGCACTGTATAATAGATATATAAAAACAGCTAAGGGGGTAGATTATAGATAGGTAGGAAGGAAAGGCACTATATGATAGGCAGACAGGGGAAAAAAACCCATATAATAATATAATATAATGTTATAATTATAATAATAAAATATAATGTTAAAATCCCCGTGATTGCAACTTTTGGTGCAGCTAAATTGCTGGCGTGTGTTAGCGTGTTCTTGAGAAAAAGCGCCATCTAGTGGTGGAACCAGGTAAATGAATAAATAGGGCATGAATGGGCGTGTTTACTGTGAAATCTTGACCGCCTTCTGTCAGTAGAGGAAGGGGGATCCCCGGGGTGCATGGGGCAGCCGTGTGTGCCATTCATACGCCATTCACCGCCGCGGCTTTTGGCGGGCTCCATCTGTATACAACTCCAACTCACTTACCTTATTTTTGATAATTCTAGCATTAAGGCAAGCTATTTTAATGTGTTAATCCTTCTACATTTACTTGTTTGCTTTGAATTTACATTACTATGCATTTTTTTTTCTACACCATTGTTTGTTCTTCCATGTATAGATCTAAATCTGGCCTGTCTAAACTCCCCGCCTCCCCCATTCCCCAGTTTAAACAATCCTCGACTAGCCTACACATCGCCTCCCCCAAAACATTGGTCCCCTCGGGTTTTGATGTAACCCGTCCGCAGGAGAACAAAGGGCCCATCTGTTCCAAAAGGAGTCCCAATGCCCCATAAACCTATACCCTTCTACCTGCACCAAGATTTGAGCCCGCGTTAAGCCTTCTAATTTCCTCAATCTTACCTGGTCTGGTGCGTGGCACAGGCAGAACTTTGGAGAAGACTACCTTGTCAGTTCTGCTCCTCAGCTTGGAACCTAACTCTTGAATTTGGATAAGAACTGACAGACTACCTTATGTATGTCATTTGTTTCAACATGGACAATGACAACTGGATCCACTCCCACTCTTGCCAGAACCTATCCACCTTCCCGGAGGTTCCCACCTTTTGCTCCCGGAGGCAACACACTGTGCAAGACTCTCTCTGTCTGGAGCACACCTGCGCTTCAATCCCCTAATGATTGAGTCCCAACCATCACTACCTCCCTCTTTTTGGGAACTGGTTTTGAGGTGGCCGTTGGGGCTTCTCAACCCTGCCTACCACCTCAGAATTATCAGAGTCACGTCCAGCTCACAGGAATGATAACGTTGAAAACTTCTAATTCTGGGGGTTTTCTGGACAGTGTGCACCCTTTTCCTTATGCTGTGACCGTGACCCACCTATTCCTACCTGTCTGGTCTGGAATCTCCTCCAGCGCCACCTTAGGGGTGACACTCTCTCTAAAGGACACCTGGGCCAAGTCCGCTAATTCTCTATTACAATGCAGGTCAGCCCAAATCCTCCTCCAGTTCAGCGACCCTGAGCTCGAGGTGCTGGATCAGCTGGCATCTCTTGCAGATGTAGCCCCCCATAGACAACTGGCTCTTCAAACCATCATCTAAAAAGTCCAACATCCAACAGGATTTGATTTTCACTGGGCCCCATTATTAAAAATTTTACTTGGGATTACTAAACTGCCTTAACTTTTTTTTTCTTAAAATTAAATTTCCTCATCTTTTAGCTGCTCCTTAACTTAAATGGTAACACTAAGACTGCTGCAGTACTGTTCTCCCTCTCAGCTGCCTGCCTTTCTATGAGGTTAACTTTACTTTTCTCTGTCTCTTCCCTAACTTTGCGCTTGACTTATAAGCTCTTCACTCGCTCTGTTTGTATTCCCCGTATTAATGAACCAATACGCTGTCGCCCATAACTGTTCTACCTCTGGACCGCTATGGACTGTTTAATAAAAAAAATAAATAAATAAAACTTTACTACCTTATTTGCTCCTACTGCTATAGTGCCTGATTGGCGTCTTAACGCAGGCCGCTTACCTTCGCACTACTGAGCTTAACCTTTTACTGCTTTGAAGTCAGCTGCGGCCTTTTTTTTCTTTTCCTTTAAACTAAGAGAGAAAAGCCAAGCAAAATGACACCTTTTATTGGCTAACTAAAAAGATTACAATATGCAAGCTTTCGAGGGCAACTCAGGCCCTTCTTCAGGCAAGGTATCTTGCATATTGTAATCTTTTAGTTAGCCAATAAGTAAGATTTGCCTACAACTTCTACATTCATAATGGCTAACATGGTACAACACCCTAGTACTACTTTAAACTAAGGAGTTGCTGTTACGACGACGCGGTTATTTATTTACAAATGCCAATATCAGTTACTGCTGCTTTCTACCCTGCCGCCTCGATGCTAATTCAAATATAGATAACAAGAACAGGTACAAGTACAAATAACTTTTCCATCGCACTTCCAAACACCCAGCTACTTTGCTCTTGTGCGGGTGAAAAAAGCAAAAAAACCCTTCTAAAGGAAAAAAAAGCTTTAAAATCCCCACGCGGTTCCTTAGCGACAACCAAAACCAAGTTTTTAAAGAGCAAAATGTATTTTTTTATATAAATCTCACACCCCAGAACAAACCAACAACTCTCAACAGACTCTAGCGTTTGCAAAGCACCGTCAGCACAAACTCTGTGAAATAACGGAACAGCGAAAAGTGATCGAATATATTGTTTGGATTTAAAGTTTAAGTCGGAGACTTGTACAGTAGATCATCTAATTTGTGTTGCCACCAGGGAAAAGTAGTGTTTCTTCATAATGAAGAAGCATATCCGCGAGAATAGAAAGACTTGTTGTTTGGTGAAAGTGAAATCCACATACAGAGACGCGAAGTGGCTGGCATGTAGCGCAGGCTGGAGGGTTGGTGAGCAAATTGAGCAGGAGCAAAGCCTCCTAGTAATAATAATAATAATAGCAGCTCACTACTCAAAACACAGAGCACCCATTCTTGAACCTGGGATCTTTGGGTTTTAAGGTAGCAGTTGTTGCCTTTGCACCTTTCAAAAACACATATAAACTCTCTGTCGATTGACATTTGAGCTTGGGTTTTAACTCATTGACAGCAATATGGAAGTCAAATGCTTTTTTTTTATTATTTGGTTATATTCTTAAATAAAAGCACACGTGTATATTTCATATTTGGACCAATTTTTCCAATTTCACATCATTATTATTATAACATGGACAAAGTTTCTACTTTAGGTATGTGTTCAGTATTTCAGTGCAGGCAGGATAATGTTCTGAATCTCCCATAGTACCACATTAACAACTATAGTTATAATATATATGTTATAACTGAAAAAAGTGTTTCATTGGATCTAAGTAAAATATTTGCGTCAACTTGTTACACCTAATTAGTTTACTTTTTATCAACTTTAAATTTTTACTTTGGAAAGAATTAACTATCCATTACTTAGCCAAAGCAAAAGTATCTTTGAATCAAATAAAAGTTTTTAAGTTTAAAGAAATCTCAAATTATATTTTGTCATAATGTTTTCTCTTTGTATTAACTTAATTATTTTACTTTACATATAACCAAATACAATTTAAAATAAAAATGTAATATAAAGAAATTTATTTACTTTCACAATGTGTAATTTTATCATCTGTCTAAGATGAGCGACTTCAAGCATCAAACTTTTGACAATTTATTTTGTCATAATACAACATTTTTTATAATGTGTACAGTATTCTCATACAAATACACACCATAAACTTAACAATTTGTGTTATAAAACATTTCTACAATGTGTATAGTATTGTTATATAAACATACTGTATAACAGTTTTTAGTGTCCATAGACACACTGGATACAATGTAAATTCACTATAAGGAATCAGTTATGGTTTGAGAAACCTTTAAATTGTTCTGAAGTTAAAACAAGTTTGGCCCAAAACTGGTTTAAAATGGGCAGTGAAACCAAAACACTTTCA